>NW_027476129.1:600000-900000 GCF_051020955.1 Megalopta genalis
ACTGAGTGTGCTTGATCCTGGACATGTACTTGTCCCTGGCCCTGAATAGGAATTTAATTTTGTAAATATCCTGGTTTGAGGTGCCCATTGAGAAGTTGACTCTGTAGACGGTTGAGTCTTCAATGAGAAAGCAGGCTGTGGGATTTATTCCTTGCAAAATAATTTGTTGGATTATTTCCTCGGGTGTGCAGTTTGGAAGACCTTTGAGGACCATTGCCATTGCTCTTTCGTTCTCGATTGTGAATATGTAGAAGGTGATATTTTTAGCTTGAAGACCTAATTTTAGTTTTTTGAAATCTTTGATGGTTGAAAGTTAAATGTGGACATTCTTTCTGTTATATTTTAGTGAAAAACTGTTGCCATAATAGGCAGTTAATTCTTTTTCGAATTTATCAGCTGAATATTTGAGAAGTTGTAAATATAAATGGGAGGTGGTTTTTGTGTTGGAGCCTCCGGATTTGCAACAATTTTTTGTCTAGAATCGTTTGAAGTTTTACAATGTGTTGTCGAGGCGTGTGGCTTGGCAACAGCAGATGTATTGACTACGGGCTTGTTGTTGAAAGAACTAGCGTTACTGGAGTCGTTTGGATTGTCGAGCGCGGTGAAAAACGCGAAACGATTATGAACAGGAATGTTAGGAAGAACGGGGAAGTTAATGTTGAAATCATTTGAATCTTGATCGGTATTATTACGTGCTGGTTTGAATTTAGTACTGGTGTTTCGGCCGCAATAGTTATGCCCGCTAACTCGCGACCTTGCGTATGACACCACCGTTGGTGTGTTCCGATGTGCCGCTTGTCAGGGTCTTCTGAGAAGTGAGGTCCCTTCCGTGCGCCGTGCCCGTAGTCGCCGCTGACGAACGACGCAGTTACGCAGAAGGGGGAGGGGGCTCAGCGTCTAGCACGTACTCCTTCGGGGGGCGGAAGTCTGGCAAGCATGCGGGAAAACCCAAGGCCTGCGTTTGCACCTCCGAAAACCGTTAAGACGGTCCGCTCTTCTCGCTGCTTGGAAACCTCGGGTCCATGACGCTCCGGCTCCAAAACCCGTTGGAAAAAATACGCAGGCCTTGCCACCCGCTTGCCAGATGCGAATCCGTTGTCCGCTGCGCCCACAATGGTGCTATAAATCTTGTTGGTCAGCGTCGCCAACAACTGGATTCAGCTATAATGTGTTTTTTTTAGAATTTTTGAGTTTCGTGTTAGCAGGAGATTTTTTTAGTAAAAGTCTGGATTGTGTTACGTCCCGCGAGTCTCGACGCATAAAATATATAATATATCGCGCGATTACCGCGGCTAAGACGTAGATCGCAACTTTTGGGGCACGCGACGCGGTTCTTTCGCGTATCCACTGGGCTTCACGAATAACGCGCTGCGACGGGTGTACAATTCAAACTCTAACCTTTATCGGAGAACCTAATTTGTCGGTCGATCGCACGCCGGTTCGCAATGGTCCTCAGGAATTTCGGGGTGCTGTTCGCTCTCTCAGGACGGCCGTAGATTGATGTTCGGTGCAGACTCCGGTGGCTGGATCGGCGACGAAGGTGTGCGAGATTACCTCGATGACGCGTTCAGAGTACTGGTGCTTCGAACGATACGGCCCGTAAACAAAAGCTTTCGCCATCTTTCTTAGTTGATGGCGACGACCGGCGCGTTTCGGCATTCGTTATTTGTTAAGCAAGAATGTAAGAAGGACGGTCTTATCCCTGCTGCGCCCAGATCATTCGGGGTGAGATCGGTACAAGCGCTTTGGGAATAATGTCGTTAATTGTATTACGCATTCGTGCAGATCATTCGGGGTGAGATCGGTACACACGAAGGCGGAATAGTTTCTAAGTGAATATGTACGAATGTATTGCCGAGTAGGGAGAGAGTCTAGGTAATTAATGATTGTAGAAGTAGTAATAACTAAAACATATTCTAAGATATTAACGATACAAGGACTTAGTTACTAACGCGGTGATTTGAGTTTGAATGAGACTTTGAAATAGAAAAGAGACTTGAGTTGAATTAGGGGAATGGCTTGCAGAAGGAGATGACTTCCCTCGCTGGAGCCCGGAACGAGTCTGATCGGTTGTGCGGCCGCTCTGAGCTCCTCCGGTCCTCGGCGGCCATCTTGCCGGTAGGTCCTGGTGGGGAGTCGTTGTGGTGGGGCGGTCGCCGGAGTGGGGCGGCCGCGTTGAGCGGGTGACGTCAGAACTAGGAGCGTGTCTTTGACGCGCTCGGGCGGTAGATTCGAGAGGTACGACTATACTAACTTATGTTAACGTGGTTATATGCTATACTCGATATCGCTAACTTATTCTATACGTGTTTCGTATAATATGGTCTTACTATTACTACTTATTGCTATTCGGGTATATATGTATGTATATATATATATAGGCTTACCATAATTACGAAGAGCCAAACCGGGACGCAGAAGAGAAAGGGGCTCATTTTCATTTTGCTTTTCGCTTAATTTGTGTTTTTCATATTTGAAATGCAATCAAAATTATTATGAATTGAAAACATATTAATAAATGTGAATATATTTTTTATTAAAAAGAAAAAGAGACAAAGTACAATTAATACAAACAACACAAAAAATTTGCCCGGTTTTATTGTTCACCCACGCTTGCTTTATATTTTTCACTAGAGTGCACTTTCTTCAGAATCGTTTTGTCGTGCTTAATTTTGTCATAAAATTCACTGCATGACATGTTCAAGTTGAGTTTGCACGTAAGCAAGGCTTCCACAACGCATTCTTCCATCCTCCCCCGATCGTCAGACCACATTTTTTTTATCTGTGAAAAAATTCTTTCCACTGGCGCTGAAGTACCGGGTAGACACATAGCAAACTCCACAATTTTTTTTAAATTTGGCACCTCAATATGCTGCTTGTGAAAATGGGTGAATAGCTGGACCCATTTCTCGGAGTAATTAGCTTCATTAGAATTTTGGAAGAAGCTTTTTGCCAATAACACCTCATCAAACAGCTCATCAATCATTATTTGGGTTTTCGATTGAGGTTTTTGCATTTTATTTATATTTTCTGCTGCTTTTTCGATTTCACTCCAGTTGAGCTCATTTTTCAAGCAGATCCACTCAAAATCTTCAGCTCCGTCGAAGCTCTTTTCCCACAATGTTAAATACGATATGCAGCGCTCATAAAAAGCGTGAACGTCACTCATGAAGTTTTCGACATTTATGGACTCTTTCAATTTATTTAAGAGCTGTTTAGCTGCTTGTGGAAGAAATTTGTTTTCCATCCTGTTTTGAAGATTGGTTTTTAACTTTGCCAACTCCATACCTACATCTGTCGCCGTTGAGTTAGTCTTCTCCATAGACTCAATGGTCTTGTTGAATACATTTAACTGTCCGAGCACAAACCAAAAATAAAGTGCTCCAATTTCTGTTGTGAAGAACTGTCGCAATGCGAGCGGACAGTTTACTTGAGCAAGAAAATAAGATTTCAAGCCTTCGTATAGCTGCAGGATCCTTTCCACAGCTGGTAATAAAGACAGAAATCTTGTATTTCCATGTTTCACTAATTTTTTGTACTCGATGTCAGCTGTCTCACAAAACTCTTTTAAGTTTGTGACGCGTACAGTATATATACAAAAATATTTGTATATTTTAACAACGATAGCCTCTATTTCGACAGGCAGACCATCAACTGCATGTTGAATTGTATTGTGAATGATGTGTGCGCTGCAACCAATGCCTTTTATGTTAACGCCGAGACCTTCCTTGAGCCTGGAATAGACGTTGTTGGTGCCCCGCCTGTTTACCCCTCCGAAATTCGTATTACAGTTATCACCACAGAAAGCAGCCACCTTGTTTTCTATTTCGTGTCTTTTGATTATCGACATTATGTGATTTGCCAAGATTTCAGACGTTTCTCCGACGACAGATCGAAAATCGAGTAACTTTACAGATATACCTCTCACAGGTACAAAGTACCTCACAACTATTGGTGCCAATTTAACATCATGTCTGTTTGATGTATCTGTTGAAATGCTCAAAAAATTGCATTCTTTTAGCTCATCGTGTAGTTCATCTCTTGCCATCGGTGCGATCACTCCCGTGATGATCGCTTCGCACTTGGTACGCGCAGACCCGAATTTGGGCTCAAATAGCTTCGATATTAATTTTGAGAAGCAATCAGATGTTTTAAAACTTATATCGTGCATTGCTGTATGGAATGCAAAAGTAGCTTCTTTAGCAGCAATGGAAAGTTCATTTTCTGCGGGTTCGACATTTTTGAAAAACGATGTTATGGTAGATGAGCTTGCAATGACACGTACGCTGGCCTTGTGTTTCGAGCACTTTAGATGATCCTTGATGTCCGCTCTTCCACCGTGTGCTATTGAAAACTCTGATAAACACTGTTGACATTTCACTCTGTCGTTATGACCGCAGAGCTTTTTAAGAAACGGATAGTCATTTTCAAGTTCTTTTGTGAATGTACAATTTCGTTTTGGCATGCTGGGCCAGGAAAAATCGTACGATAAATATCTGTTTCGACGAAAAAAAGTCAATACAATAGACACTAAATACAACACAGGCGGGCGACGACGACGTAAAAAAAAAAACTGAACGCAACACGGTTTAATAGTGGACACGTGCAGTAGACAAGCTTGCATGTGCACAACTGACTGAGGTAATAAACTTTCACACTCACGCACGCAGTCGGTATCACTCGTTCTCGCTCGCTTTTGTTTCGTCTTTGGCGCGGGTGGCACGGGCGGCGCGGCGGGGCGCGGGGGAACGATTGGTTGGGGTGTCGGTGCTGTTCAAGTTTGACCGGGACGCCGGGACTGGGATCTCAAACCGGGACGTATGGTAAGCCTACCGGGACGCCGGGACTGGGATCTCAAACCGGGACTATCCCGGTCAAACCGGGACGTATGGTAAGCCTATATATATACATGTTCTTATGCGACTAATTCAATACGTCGGAGGACGTAACACCCCCCCCCCCCTTGGGAAAAGAAAAATGACGCTGGTTATTTTTCTTCCTCGTCTGTATCGGTGAAGAGGGATGTTTTCTTATATGATATGAACTTATTAGTACGTTTGATAGAGTTTTCGAACTTCTTAGAGTCTCTAGTTATCGAGTCCATTGGCTCTGCCTTACTAACTAACACATTGTCTATGGGGATGCACTCCGTGGTGGTGCACTGAGGGGCCACTTCACTGTCACTTTGTTTATTCTTTAGGTACAAGCGTACGGGCGTAGCGTCATCCTATACCAGGTTCCATGGATTTTATATGTCGATGGAATCAGCTCATTGCATATCTTCTTCGTTTCGGTTTTTGTTAGAATATGCGTTCTCGGTGTTAGGAAAAATGAGTCGTTTCTATATGTGACGGGAAGCTCGGCCGGGGAAATGTGAACCAGTGATATTGTGTTCCTGAGCACTTGTTGTTCCAATACGCATTTCTGCTTCATAATATCTTTGTAAAGTGCGATTATTTGGGATTTGAGGTGCTTTTCGACGTATATGAATTTCGTGTTTACGTACGTGAAGATATCTAAATTGTTGATTCTGGTTCTCGAAATGGATTTAAATTTTCCTTCTCTTTCAGTTTCTAATAAAAGGATTTTCGGATGTTCCGTTGTGATGAGTGTATACCCGCAGATTTGCGTGCGTCCTGTGCTTGTGGGAGCGAAGGCTGTGTCGCCCGAGGTCACTGTGCACGTCGGAGTTCCGCGGTGTTCTTCCGAGAATACTTTTGTTGCTCTACCTTCATAGAGAACTTCGTACTTGTTGAAGGGGCACCGATCCAAGGGCAGGCTGTTCCAGAATGTAAACCCATCTTCCGGGTCCATGCAGTATTCCTTATCGAGGGGGCAGCGATGTCCAGTAGGCAGGTATATTTGGTTAGAGAAGATCTTGACCGGAGTGTTGAAGCTTTTAAGGGTTATCCTTATTATTGCCTGGACCTACCACCTTGTCTCATGTGCCGAAAGGGTTGTGCCGCCGCACGTTCCGTCTTGCAGGATGGATCCGGCCAGGGTAATGCTTCTAACTGTTGTGCTGTTACTCATTAATCCGGCCAATTGTCCGGCGGGGGGTAGGATTAGTATACCTGAACTATGCATTGTTTTGCAGGTATCCCGCGGGGTATTAAGGAGGTATTGTTGGCGGCCGTTATTTACTATGGACATATGCGAGTGCATTCCGCAGTAGTAAATCGTACGGTCTATCTCCACTTTGCACTGAACTGCCGTGGCTTCCTCGAAATCGACTAGTTGAAGCAATTGTACACTCGTATTTTGGATCGTTGGTTTGTCGTCGGCGAGTTCGCAGGGGGGTCGGTCTACGGTAGAGACGGTAGTGGTATTCAGCGTTGAGCCTCCGCAGTCGTAGCCTATTAGGGCCGTGGCTGGTCGCAGGATGGCGAGCACGAGGAGTGTCTGCATCTTGACGGTGCTGGATGATGAATGAAGGGTCTCCCGGAGCTCGCTCGCGGTTATGTATTGTCTCGAGGTTGCGCTGCTATTGTTCGTGGGCGAGGTGGGGGAACACGTCACTACCGCGCACTGCATTCGAGTCACTGGACTAGGGGCGCGTTTCTTCCGTTGGCATGTGGTACAGGCATTAACGAAATCCTGTACCTCCTTCTTTAGGGTCGGCCAGTAATATTTTTTCCGGATTCGTCTATAGGTTTTCGTGATTCCTTTATGACCGGCGTAAGCGGAACAATGGTTTTCGTTTATGATTTCCGGGCGCTCGTTCGAAGGGGATGGTGAGGGGATGGTGAGGGATGGTGACCTTATGTTCGCAGGCGAAAATTTGGACATTGGTGTTGGAGAAAAGTTCAATTAAGGATTTGTAAATCGCCGTCCAGGTTGTATCGTCTATTGTCGTTTTTGATATGCTGAAGGAGTCTAATTGGAGTTCTGTAGTAACGTCTAGGATAGATCTAAGAGAGTCTATTACGTCGTCGTGCGATGCCGCGTGGTGTTGCGTCGGTTTTATTGGGAGTAGGATTAAATTTTTATTACCGATGTTTAGAACCTTCGCGCGAGCTAACGTAAGGTCTTTAATTTTGGGGATTTTCCCGGAATTGTATAGGTCTGTCGTGCCTTCGTCGATCGGTAATCCGTTCATTGTGATAAATGCTATTAAATTGTCGTTCCTCATGATGAGACGGTCGCCGTGTGTTCGTAAGTATCCTCGTAGTAGATGTTGCGGGGGTGTCGTAATGTTCGAAAAGGTCTCCGTCGGTTTCAGATTCCGAGTCGGGGCTTGATGTTATCGCCATCTCGGCGGGTTGTTGGATCGTCGGGATTGGTGAAGGGGAGGTACGAGGAGACGAATCGCGTGCAGGAGTCGGGGATCGCGATGTGGACGGAAGGAGTGGCCTATTGAAAAATGGTGGTTGCTACGGCGTCGTTGGAGGGGACCGTGGTGAAGGCGGCGGAGAAGAATAGGAGGTGGAGGGAGAACTTGGCAATGGCCGACGGCGGCCAATGATCGGGGAAGGCCGTCGCGAGGCGGGGACGGGTGGTTTCTTGACGGCGTCGAATATACCAGACGAGTTGGAATCGGTGGAGAGCGGGAGAGCGGACATTGGATTTCGTGATAACGCGTCCGCGTTGAGATTAGTCTTGCCTGTTTTATATATAATTTTGTAATCGAATTCTGCTAGCTTGAGACGCCACCTGAGTAGCCTGGATGTAGGATCTTTGACTGAATTCATCCATACTAAGGGTTGGTGGTCGGTGATCAAATTAAAACGGTGTCCATATATATAAGGCCTGAAATACTGTGTGCAATAAATAATCGCTAGGCACTCTCTCTCTATAGTTGAATAATTAAGTTCCGTACCATGTAGCAGCCTTGAAGCATAGGCAATGGGACGATCTTGCCCTGGCTCGCCCTGACTGAGAATACCGCCGATTGCAAAACCCGAAGCGTCTGTGGTGATATTGAATTCGCGGTCAAAGTCGGGGTACTGAAGTAGTGGCTCCGTGGTCAGAATTTCGCGGAGAGTTGAGAAAGCTTGTTCCTGTTCGTATTTCCACGCGAATTTTGTGTCTTTTCAGTAACGTCGTCAATGGTTTCGCGATTTGAGAGTATTTCGGGATGAACCGACGATAATATCCCGAAAGGCCCAGAAATTCCCTAAGCGATTTTATATTTTTGGGGACTGGAAAATCCTTGACTGCCGCGATTTTCTTAGGACAGGGCTTGACGTCTTCTTCGCCTATGACGTGACCCAGGTATGCGACTTCCCGGTGCAGAAAAGAGCATTTAGAGGGTTGCAATTTTAGATTCGCTTCGCGGAGCCTCTGAGCTAGTTTGTTGAATTTCGATTTGTGTTCCGAAAGGCTCCGTGCGTAAATAACGATATCATCGAGGTAAACAAATAATTCGGTTCCCTGGAGGCCTGACAAGATGCTGTCCATGAGTCGTTGGAATGTCACGGGGGCGTTACGAAGACCAAAAGGCATGCGTTTGAATTCGTAATGGCCGTACGGTGTGGAGAAGGCAGTTTTTGCTGCGTCCTCCGGATGCATTCCAATCTGATGGAAACCACTAGCGAGATCAAAGACGCTGAAGTATTTTGCGCTCCCGAGCTGGTCCAAGATCTCCAGGATGCTTGGCAGCGGATACGCGTCTGGGACGGATTTTTCATTTAATGCTCTAAAATCGACGACCATCCGCCAACGTTTGTTTCCGTCTGAATCCGCTTTTTGGGGGACGATCCACAACGGGCTATTGTAAGGGGATTTAGACGGCGCGACAATATCCTGCTCGAGCAGTTCCTTCATTTGTTTGTCAATTTCTGCGCGGTGAATGGGGGGATAATGGTATTGCTTAACGTGGACTGGGATGTCGTCGGTCGTGATAATTTTGTGTTGGACTGCGTTGGTTTTTCCCAGGCGCTCCTCTGGGAGGTGAAAGAGATCGTGGTGCTCTTGAATTAATTGCTTGACGTGCAATTGTTCCTCCTCGCCGAGGTGATCCAGACTTATTATGTCGGTGATCGCCTCGTAGCGGGATTTATGAGGTCGAGAATTTAGACTTAGTATGGACTTGGAATTAGAATTGGCATTTGAGTTAGATTTTGATTTAGAAGTTGAAAAAAAATTCGCGTTTTCCACGGCATCTACCATCTCTTCCACCCCCTCCAGCTCCATGATCGGCATGTGGAGGTCGATAGATTGGTCCGTGGTGTTAGCGCATCGGATATACGCGTATCCGTCGGAGTTTCTCACCACACAGTGGGGAATGAGTACCCCTGGTGCAAGTTCGCGACGGCTAATGTATCCGACTTCGGGTCCCGTAACGGTCCACGCCCGGTTGCAGCGATGACGCCTTTATGACGTTCGGTTCCGCACCGGTGTCTATCATCAGCCTTGCGTTACTAATTAGTTCGGGGGACGCGACGATAATATGTGGCACGGCAGAGGTGGGTTGCAAGGTTATTCTTGCGACTCTTCGGTGTTGGTCGGACGATCGTTCGACATCGTTCGGATGTTTTGGTTGCGATAGGTTACCTCCCGTCGGTCGCTCGCGGGGGTCTTGAGGCCTTGCCCGTTTCCCGACTGTTGCTGAGATTTGACGCGGTTGTTGTATTCACGTTTACGGCATTCGTGTATGTCGTGTCCTGGGTTTTTATAGTAATTGCAGTGTTTATTTGCCGAAGGATTACGTGAAGGGTTGTTTATGGGACGCGGCCCGGATGCGTCAAGGGTCGTTCTTGTATACCTAGGATTATCTCGGGTCGGGGTATATGGTCGATCATAAACATTAACATTCGGCGAACGCTGACTCACCCGTTGCGTCACCTCGCGATAGGATGGTCGAGGTACCGGATAATTTGATCTCGAGGGTTCGGCGTATCGCGATGTATAACGGTTGTGTATATTTCCGCGGCGGTCATCTGAGAATCGTACTTCGCGGGAAGGCGGACGTGAGTAATACTCTTTATCGGCCTCTGCTTCTTTGAAGCAGTTTATCGCGGTGTCGAATAATACCTGGAGTCGAACGTGCTCCAAATATCTCATGCTATAACGGAACGTGGGAATGACGCCACGGAGAAAACTGCGTTTCGTTAGTTCGTCGATGTTTTCAATATCCGGTCGTATCCGGTCGCAGTCGATTATCGCGTTTCGCAAATCTTTTATCCGTGCGATGAAGTCGAGGATGTGTTCGGATTCGCGCATTCTAATATTTGCCATTTCGCCTCGATAATGGTCTATTGTGTTCGACGGCCCGAATATATCCTTTAGGCGGTTGCAAAGGCTCGCGACAGAGTTTACCGTTTTATCCTCGATGGCTGTGTAGGCGCGGCCTCGTAATTTATTAATTATCAATTTGGTCAGGGTGAATTCCGCGTGAGGCGGCACGAGATTTCTGGCGCGATAGCACGCTCGCGCGAATTGCCAAACGGGCAGATTTGTAGCATCGAATTCGGGAACAGCGTTGCATGCTGCGTTCATGGTAATTCCCGTATTACCGGAATCCATCGTAGGGATCGGGAATCGTTCGCGGTCGTCGAGCGGTCTGGTCGGGGAGGATTCTCCATTGTTGTTAGCGGTATTGATCATTGTTAGATCGTGTACCGTTTCTTTATTCGAACGTAATGCTTCTATTTCTTCGTGAAGGGCGGCCTTCTCGTCTCCAAACGCGTTCTGCCGTTCTGTTAGCTTTTCTTGAGCGAGATTGAATTCAACTGACAATTTATTTCTTTTCTCTTCGAATTTCGCGTTCTGGGCGTTTAAGCGAGCTTCACGGAGTTCTAATTGCTTTTCTAGTTCTACGAGTTGTTCCGCGGTTCTCGGGGTTTGATGCGAACGTGTACTTCCAGCAGGCGTCGACATCGTGAATTATTGCGTATCCCACCGCTGTCACCAAATTTGTTACGTCCCGCGAGTCTCGACGCGTAAAATATATAATATATCGCGCGATTACCGCGGCTAAGACGTAGATTGCAACTTTTAGGGCACGCGACGCGGTTCTTTCGCGTATCCACTGGGCTTCACGAATAACGCGCTGCGACGGGTGTACAATTCAAACTCTAACCTTTATCGGAGAACCTAATTTGTCGGTCGATCGCACGCCGGCTCGCAATGGTCCTCAGGAATTTCGGGGTGCTGTTCGCTCTCTCAGGACGGCCGTAGATTGATGTTCGGTGCAGACTCCGGTGGCTGTGTCACGTCCCGCGAGTGGCTTCCCGCAAAAATATATATTATTCCGCGAGAACGCGGAATCAATACGTGAGCAATTAAAATGATCGCCTTTAGTTCACGCGACGCGTACCGTTCGCGAATAACAGGGTATCGCCTACTCGCACGCGCAGGGATAGGTAACGCGGGCACTTACTATTGTCGGCGGGTCTCGTTGCTGGGAAGGCTCGTTCGCTCGTTTCACGTACGCTGGCAGCCTTGGATCTCCTGCTGGAATTCTGCTGAGGTTGTACGTCGGCTGTGGGATGTCGATTTCTATCAGCTGCGTCCAAGGATAGAGGTGGCGTTGACGTGGTGCAGGATATTCGCGGATGATATGAATTTCTACACGGTATGAAAGTTCGCCCGTAACTGAGTCTACTCGCGGGCTATGACCGATTATGCTAATGTCTTGACTCCTGTGATTTACTCGACGTTCGTACGGAATCTGCGCATATAAACGGACGAGTCTCTTCAACTGAGCTCTGCGCCCTGATTGTAGCGGCATAGGTAATATTAGCAGTAATTAGTAAATATCGAAATGGTCCGCTCTGTCCGGTGGCGTACAGGACTTGTGGAGAAAGCCCGGTACACACGCTTTCTGAAGTTGTAATTCGAAATATCGTAATGATTCTGATAATTGGAATTGGGAACGCAGAGGTTATTGAATGAATTCACGTTCACTGCTTCTAAATTAATATATATTCTAATTTAAAACTGGAGTAAGGTTACAATGCCTTAACACTATACGCAAGAATATTGGAATTGGAAATAGAATTATAATTTGATTTCAAAGACAAAGAATTTGACGGCCGCGGACGACCGGACTTCGGTGCGAGAAATGCGACTGTACTGGTCGGGTCCCGGAGCAAGAGTGAAGCTGCCGCAGGCTGCAATGAGCTCCCTCGACTCATGGCCGCCGGTCCGCTGGTGGGGGCAGTCCCGGTGGTGGGGGCGTCCGCCATGGTGGTGGATGGCGCTGGAGAGGGGATGCCGCGTTCAGCGGGATGTCGTAGTCCTAGTCCGCGCGCTTTTTGTGATACTTAGAAATATTTCGCTTAGTGTCTAGAGAGAGAGTATATAATGTGGTTATGTTAACTTATTCTATGGTACGTTATAAAATAGATACATGCTAACTTATGCTATAGTCGGTTATAATATGCTTATGTACTAGTTCGCGCGGAGCACACATCATGCACACTCACACACATACATACTAATACAAACGTCGAGGACGTAACACCTCCCCCCTTCGCAAAAAAAATGACGACGTTAGGAGTCATTCTTTTCTGAGTCTCGTTTGCATTTCTTATAGCTAATGTATTGTGGTGTTTCGCTGACATACAGTTCAATTGAGTCGCGTTTATTGTCTTTACTGTCCATGTTCTCAATCACTTTGTCGTTCGCACGATTTTTGTCACTGGGCATATTTAATGTCACGCATTCTAGGGGATTTGGGTTTACGGAGCACTTCTGCACTTCACTGTCACTATTCTTGTCCTTCAGATACAGGCAGAAGTGGGCCAAGGCACTCCAGCAGGCGGCGAACAGCTGCAAACTCCATCCGTATGCCGCATGGAGGGCTATCCCGTTGAGAATAGTGTTTATTATAATTTTTATAATTCTTAGGGTCACGTAGATTCCTATGACGCCGGCCATTGCCGATCCGAATTGTATGAACCCATTCCATATGTGCTTTCCTGTGGATTCCGCGATCTGCTGCAGGGTATTTTCGTCGAGTAGGTTGATCATCCTGACGGAGCCATCTGCGTATTCTCTGCCAGACGCTCCTTGCGCCAGTGCATCGACGACCGCCATCTTCTCGATTGGGAACATGATGTGTTCATTGAGCTTCTCGAGGCCTTCCCTGGAGTAGATTCCTCCGTTGGCGAGATTCGTCGGATCTGTGTATTTCCACGCGGAAGCTGTTAATGGCTGCAATGGAGGTGGTGCGACGCTCTCCACTGGATTTGGCATGAGCTTGTACCAGGTACCGTGGATACAGTAAGTTGGAGGTATTAATTCGTTGCACGTTTTTCGTGTTCCTGTTTTGACCAAGATTCTATTCTTTGGTGTTAAAAAGAAAGAGTTGTTTCTGTATGATACAGGAAGTTCATTGAAGCAATCTTTGGTCTTTCTCAGGGAGCACTGGACTGGCACACATTTAATTATATGTATGACTTCTCCAGCTGGGAGGGCCATGTATCCCGGTTCTTTGGTAATAGTAGCTGCTACCTCTGCTGGTGAAACATGAACCAAGGAAATTATGTTCTTCAGGATTTGCTGTTCGAGCTGGCATTTTTGTTTCATGGTGTCTTTATATAGCGCCACTATCTGGGATTTGATATGTCTTTCGACATAAACGAATTTGGTGTTCACGTAAGTGAATATATCGAGATTATTTGTTTGAGGTTTCGACACCGATTTAAATTTTCCTTCCTTGTCTGTTTCCAGGATTAATAATTTTGGGTGCTCGGTTTTTACGAGCGTATAGCCACATGCTTGCGTACGGCCCGTGCTGGTCAAAGCGAATGCCGTGTCGCCGGATGTAACTGAATATAGAGAGGCAAGGTTCGAATTTTTGTTAGACACCTTTATTGCTCTGCCTTCGAACAACACGTTATAGTTGCTCATCTTGCAGGGATCTTCAGGGAGGCTGGTCCAGTACGTGTAACCGTCCTCGGAGTCCATGCAGTACTCTTTGTCTAGTGGACATCGTTGGCCGCTGGGTAAGTATAACGTATTACTTGATAGCTTGATCGAAGCCTGGAAAGTTTTTAACGTCACTTTTATGACCGCTTGGACCACCACATTGTCCCAAGTACCGTACGGGTCGCTGTATGCCGTTCCTCTGCAGGTGCCGTCCTGCTGGATCGATCCGGCTAATGCGAAGCTTCGCGTCGTGGTACTATTTCTTCTGATTCCCACGGTCCCATTTGACCGGTGGGTGGAAGGGGTAGAATTCCTGATTCGTGGATGGTCTTGCAGACATCCCTCGGGGTGTCTAGTATGTATTGATGTCGCCCATTATGTACTACGGATGTATGCGAGTGCATACCGCAATAATAGATAGTCCTGTCAACTTCTATTTTGCATTGAAATGTCGGAACGTCTTTAAACTCGATCAATTGGAGCAGCTGGATCGTAAGGTTCGTAGCTATCGGTTTCGAATGCGTATATTCGCATTTAGGCGAGTCCACAGTCGAAATTGTGGTTGTATTTAGTGTAGGGCTGTTACAGTCATACCCTATCAATGCGTTGGTTAAACGTAGGAGAAAGAATACTGAGAATATCGTTGCGGTCTTCATGGTGTCTGCTCTGGTTGTAGACTGATGGTTGCTGCGGAGTTCCCCGGCGGTTTTATATACGAGATCTTGTTTATCGTTCGCGATAAGGGTTGGTGGGAGTGCGTGAATCACTACATTTACATTCTGACGTGGCGCATGCTTAAGTTTATCCGTGTGAACAATCTTTGTACCTTTCTTCATTCTTATTTTAACATTCTTGTCACTCATACATTCGATTATGGTAAACTGGTCCGATGTATTCATCATCGAACTTATCGCGTTTGGGTTGTTTAAGTAAGTATACTTTGTCTCCGACGACAAAGGACTGTGCGTTGGTTTTCCTATCATAGTATTTTTTGGATCTGTTTTTCGCGGAGGTAAGATTATTTTTGGCGTCTGTCAGGGTCTCAGAAATTTTTGTTCGTAGGTTCTCTAGATAAGCTATGTATGACTCGTCAGATGATTATAGGGTTTGCTGACGGAGTTCGTGCTAGTGTACCGAATACCAGTTCGTGTGGAGTGTAGAGAGTGCCCTCATGAACACTTGTATTATAAGAAAACATTGCGTGTGGGAGCCACTCGTCCCAATCGGCTCTGGATACATACTGCTTCAAATATTCTGTTAACACATGATGAGATCTTTCTATGGAACCATTACTCTGAGGCCGGAATGCCGTCGTCTTAAATTGCGTAATTTTGAATCGTTTTGCAATGTTTTTCATTAGTGAACTCAGGAAGTTCGCTCCTGATCTGTTAAAATTCCCTTAGGAGCCCCGAATCGGCAGATGAAATCTTTGATAAAGGCGTCCGCGATCTCAATCGCGGTCGCGTTGTGCAGCGGGAGGGCAAGGGAATACTTGGTGAGGAGGTCCTGTATGGTTAGAATATACGTGTGGTTCTTTGAGGAAGTTGGAAGGGGACCTACGATATCCATAGAGATCTTTTCGAAGGCTTTTCCGGGTGTATCAGTGATCGTCATCGGTTGTCGCGTTTTGACTCTAACTAATTTTTTTCTTTGACAAGTTTCGCAATTATTTATGAATTCAGTCACGTCCTTTTTTAATGTACTCCAATAATATTTTTCGCGGATTCTCCTATACGTTTTTGTGATTCCTTTGTGTCCGGCAAAGGAAGAGAGATGATTTTCTTTTATGATAGGAAGTCGTTCGTTCTCCGTCGGTATAATGACTTGATTCGCGCATGCAAAGAATTGGGTATTTGTGGTCGCGAATGTATCAATGATTATTTTGTAAACGGTGTGCCATGGGATGTCGTCTAAGTTTGTCTTTGATATATTAATTGAATCTAGCTGTAATTCGATCGTCACGTCAAGTATTGAGGCAAAAAGTTCAAGTAAGTTTTCGTGCGTTGCGGTATGGTGTTGCTATGTTTTTATTAGGAGCAAAAGTAGATTCTTAGTACCGATTTTCATTACTCTGTGGTCCGGCAGAGTGTTAGTTTTAAATCTTTTGGAATTTTTCCTGCCTTGGACAGGTCGACAGTGCCCGGGTCTAATGGGTGGCCGCTGGTTGTTACAAATGCAGCGAGATTATCGCTTCGCATGACTAATCTATCCCTAGTGATCGTTATGGTCCTTCCTTTTGGGGAGGCTGGAGTATTATAATTTTCGAATATGTTTTTGTTCTCGTCTGTATCTGTCTCTGTGTCAGTGTCCGGACTCGAAGTTTGTTTTTTATTCGAGGGAGAGAATACTAGTGTGTTTTCCGTCGGAGGGGAATTTCCTCGTGACGTGGAGGGTTGTGGCGATGTGGGGCGGGAACGTGGTTGATTAGATTCGGATGTCGTAGGAGAATTTATTGCTGCCGGTCTTGATCCGAGAATCGGGGAACGGGCAGGTTTTCTAACGCTATCAAATATGGTTGAGGAATCTGAGGAAAGTGGGAGTACCGTCGCGGGGTTTCTGGACAACGCGTCCGCGTTGAGATTCGTTTTGCCCGCTTTATAAATCACCGTGTAGTCGAATTCTGCTAATTTCAGTCTCCATCTGAGTAATCGCGATGTCGGATCCTTCACGGAATTCATCCAGACCAGTGGGCGATGGTCTGTGATTAAACTGAACTTTCTATCATAAATGTATGGCCTAAAATATTGGGTGCAATATATGATCGCGAGGCATTCCTTTTCTATTGTGGAGTAATTTAGCTCTGCCCCGTGTAGTAATCGAGATGCATAGGCTATCGGGCGGTCCTTTCCGATTTCGCCCTGACTCAATATACCGCCTATTGCGTATCCGGACGCGTCTGTAGTAATTTTAAAATCTTTTTCGAAATCAGGATACTGGAGGAATGGTTAAGATTTCGCGGAGGGTATTGAACGCCTTCTCCTGCTCTAAATTCCACACGAACTTAGTATCTTTTTTTAAAAGTATTGTGAGCGGTTTTGATATCTGCGAAAATTTTGGTATAAAACGTCTGTAGTATCCTGACAAACCCAGAAACTCCCTTAAGCTTTAACGCTTTCGGACGCGGGAATTGCCGCACGGCCTCGATCTTCATCGGACATGGTTTTACGCCGTTCTCGCCAATTATATGGCCTAAATACGCCACTTCCCTATGTAAAAACGAACACTTTGACGGTTGAAGTTTTAGATTTGCTTGTCTGAGTCTATCTGCGAGTTTATTAAATTTTGTGGCGTGCTCCGACAGGCTCCGCGCATATATGACGATATCATCAAGATATACAAAGAGTTCTGTGCCTTGGAGGCCGGTTAACACGTTATCCATGAGCCTTTGAAATGTTGCGGGCGCGTTTCGGAGGCCGAATGGCGTTCTTTTATACTCATAGTGTCCGTACGGCGTCGAGAAAGCCGTTTTTTCTGCATCGTCCGGGTGCATTTCAATTTGATGGAATCCGCTTGCGAGGTCGAAAACGCTAAAGTATTTGGCGCTACCTAATTGATCCAAAATTTCGAGAATACTGGGTAGCGGGTATGCATCGGGCACCGATTTTTCATTTAGTGCGCGAAAGTCTATAACCATTCTCCATTTTTTGTTCCCCTCTGCATCGGCCTTTTTGGGCACGATCCAGAGTGGACTATTGTAAGGAGACTTTGAAGGAGCAACGATATCTTGCTCGAGGAGTTCTTTCATTTGTTTATTGATCTCATCTTTGTGTATCGGTGGATATCTATATTGTTTTACATGAACCGGAGAATGATCAGTTGTTGCGATTCGGTGCTGCACCGCGTTAGTTTTGCCGAGGCGCTCCTCGGGGAGGTGGAAGAGGTCTTGATTGCATTCCAGCAATCGTTCTACGTGTAATCTTTCTTCTCCGCCGAGGTGATCGGTGCTAATGATGCCCTTAATCCTCTCGTAGCGGGAATTTATTGCATTTAAATTGAATATCGAAGCGGAATTAGAATTAGAATTGATTTTAGGATTTGAAAAAAAATTTTGCGGAATGGCGATGTCCGACAACTCTTCCACCTCTACCAGCTCCATTTCCGGCGTGGCAAAGGTTATTGATTCGCTGTTCGTATTGACACAACGCACAATCGCTTGTCCGTCGGAGTTTCTTACGAGACAATGCGGGAGGAAAACTCCTTTTGAAACTTCGCGACGGCTGAGGTAACCGAATTCCGGTCCGGTCACCTTTACCTTGATTAATGCCGCGGTTCGCGGTTCGATGCTGACTTTAGATTGCGTCGTGAAAGGGAACTCGTTTCCTTGCCACGATACGCTTTCTTTCTTGTACGAAATTTCCGCGCCTTGTGATAGAAATGCAGAACCTAAGATACCGTCTGCAGAGATTGGAAAGGCTTCGGAAACTACGTGAAATTCTACTTCTGTGCTTGCAATAGATATTGACGTCGTGCCCAGTGTGGTGACAGATTCATCTGTTATCCCGGTGATGTTAATCGCGTTGCTCACGTTGACGATCACGTCCGGTTTTAATTGTGAGACCTTGATGATATTAGGCTCGGCACCGGTGTCTATCATTAACTTGGCTGCTTTAATTAATTCCGGGGGAGACACCATTACATGTGGGACCGCGGAGGCTGGACGGAGGTTTATCCTCGCGATTCTCCCGTCTCTACTGTCTGCTCTTCGCTCGCGATCGGTCTCACGTTTTGGAACGTTCGGCTTCCCTCCCGACGGTTGTTCGGCGTGGTCGGGAGGTTCCTCCCGTTTCCCGAAGTTTGTTGCTCGCGGTTCCTATTATTAAATTCGCGTTTGCGACATTCGTGGATATCATGGCCGGGCGTTTTACAGTAGTTGCAAAACTTTTGAGAGTTTCTTATGTAGTTAGGCCGGTATTGTTCGCGTGGCTGTTCCCGGTAATTGTTTTCACGTTGATATTCGTAACGCGGCGAAGGTCCGGATGTGGTTTGTTTACGCGATGTGTAATCGTAGTCCGGGGCGCGCTCGCGACGGTCTACGTATTGGCGCGCCGGTGAGTCATGGTCGCGTTGACGCATCGGTGACTCGTAATACCTTGAATGCATATCGCTCGGATTGTTTGTATATGACCGTCCCGGGTCAGCAAAACCGGACCCTCTGTTATTGTAGGGTGATGGCGATCGGTTCCTCGGCAGGAAGTTTCGGGTTTCCGGCCGCGCGTTGTTTATTTCACTGGAAAAACGGACCCCTCGACTGTTTATGTTGCCATATCTCTTCAAATCGATCTCTAGCTGTTTGAATGACCTTACTGCCTCGTCGAAAATATCCTCCATGTGTTTATGTCGTATCGCGCGAAATTCTGTCCGGATATTAGGAATTAAACCGTCAATGAAACAGTCCCGCGCGAAGTCATCGATTTCGCGATGTCGGCTCGGTCCGGCAAACAATTGATGATTGCGCCGTGCAGATCTCTTACTCTATTTATATATGTAAAAATGTTCTCGCGCTCGCCCATATAGATGTTGGCTAGCTCGCCTTGATAATGCTGGATTTTGTGTTGCGCGCCGAATAACATTTTTTAGACGTTCGCACAATTCTGAAACGGTTGAAGTGACGAAACTCTACTACTCACAAAGTGCCCCGCGCAATTTACCTATGATTAATCTCACGAGACTTCGTTCCGAATGTGAGGGTACCAACGATCGCGCGTGGGTGCAGGCGCGCGTAAATTGCAATACCGGTGGCTGCGTGCCATTAAACATGGGGATCATGTCGGTCGCTGATTTTAACGTTAACTGATTATCTTCGGCCTCGCGGAAATCATAGTATGGCCGATACGTCGATGCGCCTGCATAGGAAGTTCGAGGGTCGGATTTATCGGATCCGCGGTTCGCGTATTCTCTAACGTTAGTTTCTCTATTTGTTCGCGGAGTCTCGCGTTCTCGACCGCCATCTCGTCGCGATCTTTATCGATGTCCGCCTGCGCTTGAATCTGTTGTGATTCTATTATCATCCTCTTTTTATCTAGACTACGCGATTGTTCTATGAGCCGTTGCTCTTTATTCATTAGTGACTTTTGTACCGCGGCGAGTTCGTCCTGCGTCAACTGCTTCCCCTCTAAATTGTGCGACTTGGACCGCGTACCGTCCGCTGGGCTGGCGAGCATGGCGAATGAATTTCTACACGATATGAAAGTTCGCCCGTAACTGAGTCTACTCGCGGGCTATGACCGATTATGCTAATGTCTTAACTCCTGTGATTTACTCGACGTTCGTACGGAATCTGCGCATATAAACGGACGAGTCTCTTCAACTGAGCTCTGCGCCCTGATTGTAGCGGCATAGGTAATATTAGCAGTAATTAGTAAATATCGAAATGGTCCGTTCTGTCCGGTGGCGTACAGGACTTGTGGAGAAAGCCCGGTACATACGCTTTCTGGACAGATTCGGCTAGAGCAACTTCGGTGGCGTGCAGGACTTGTGGAGAAAGCCCGGTACACACGCTTTCTGAAGTTGTAATTCGAAATATCGTAATGATTCTGATAATTGGAATTGGGAACGCAGAGGTTATTGAATGAATTCACGTTCACTGTTTCTAAATTAATATATATTCTAATTTAAAACTGGAGTACGGTTACAATGCCTTAACACTATACGCAAGAATATTGGAATTGGAAATAGAATTATAATTTGATTTCGAAGACAAAGAATTTGACGGCCGCGGACGACCGGACTTCGGTGCGAGAAATGCGACTGTACTGGTCGGGTCCCGGAGCAAGAGTGAAGCTGCCGCAGGCTGCAATGAGCTCCCTCGACTCATGGCCGCCGGTCCGCTGGTGGGGGCAGTCCCGGTGGTGGGGGCGTCCGCCATGGTGGTGGATGGCGCTGGAGAGGGGATGCCGCGTTCAGCGGGATGTCGTAGTCCTAGTCCGCGCGCTTTTTGTGATACTTAGAAATATTTCGCTTAGTGTCTAGAGAGAGAGTATATAATGTGGTTATGTTAACTTATTCTGTGGTACGTTATAAAATAGATACATGCTAACTTATGCTATAGTCGGTTATAATATGCTTATGTACTAGTACGCGCGGAGCACACATACATGCACACTCACACACATACATACTAATACAAACGTCGGAGGACGTAACAGCTAGATCGGCGACGAAGGTGTGCGAGATTACCTCGATGACGCGTTCGGAGTACTGGTGCTTCGAACGATACGGCCCGTAAACGAAAGCTTTCGCCAGCTTTCTTAGTTGATGGCGACGACCGGCGCGTTTGGGCATTCGTTATTTGTTAAGCAAGAATGTAAGAAGGACGGTCTTATCCCTGCTGCGCCCAGATCATTCGGGGTGAGATCGGTACAAGCGCTTTGGGAATAATGTCGTTAATTGTATTACGCATTCGTGCAGATCATTCGGGGTGAGATCGGTACACACGAAGGCGGAATAGTTTCTAAGTGAATATGTACGAATGTATTGCCGAGTAGGGAGAGAGTCTAGGTAATTAATGATTGTAGAAGTAGTAATAACTAAAATATATTCTAAGAAATTAACGATACAAGGACTTAGTTACTAATGCGGTGATTTGAGTTTGAATGAGACTTTGAAATAGAAAAGAGACTTGAGTTGAATTAGGGGAATGGCTTGCAGGAGGAGACGACTTCCCTCGCTGGAGCCCGGAACGAGTCTGATCGGTTGTGCGGCCGCTCTGAGCTCCTCCGGTCCTCGGCGGCCATCTTGCCGGTAGGTCCTGGTGGGGAGTCGTTGTGGTGGAGCGGTCGCCGGAGTGGGGCGGCCGCGTTGAGCGGGTGACGTCAGAACTAGGAGCGTGTCTTTGACGCGCTCGGGCGGAATTTCGGAGTAGATTCGAGAGGTACGACTATACTAACTTATGTTAACGTGGTTATATGCTATACTCGATATCGCTAACTTATTCTATACGTGTTTCGTATAATATGGTCTTACTATTACTACTTATTGCTATTCGGGTATATATATACAGGGTGTCCCACAATTATTTTAACAGCCGAAAATGAGGGGTAGCTGAGGTCATTTGAAGTAACCTTTTCCTTTGCGAAAATGCAATCCGCGGCTTCGTTTGCGAGTTATTAACGAAAAACACTGGCCAATGAGACGAATTGGCGCGAACCATATGGTTATCGATCGGCCGAGCGGCACGTGCGTTTACCGCTGAGTTTGACAGTTGAAGGAGGGACTGTGTGCGGCGTCCGAATCAATGAACAAGTCACGGAGCATGATCTTTTGATATTTTTTTTTACCACGTGACAGTGATAATTTCAAGAAAAACTCTATTCATCCTTATTTCAGAATGTCTAAAGAATGTTTACTAAATTTTCGGTCCCGAAATAATATGTAGTTTAACCGTGACAACCGTTTTAATTTTCTCACGTGTACCGTATGAAATTTGTATGCGATATGTACAGTGAAGATTAACAATAAGCAACCCAGTCGAAGTACATAAATGATATTTGAATTTAAATAATTCCGTGTCCGAACAGAATTCAACGAACGATGCGCAAAGCTAATTTAATAAATAATAATCGCGTTAAAGGACATAAGGGATATGTTTGTTAGAGAAATATGAAGAATATTATCAATAAGAAACTCACCCATTTAGTTGAGGATGCATTTGCTGGCTGGAATTGTGGCTCACAATGTCGAAGGGCACTGACCTCGTACAACACACAGCTGATTCCAGGTCGATGACCGCAACATTCGAGGGATACTGTCGGAGGAACCTCTGGTATGGATATTTATGAAATTCACTTGCACTGCACGGTCACCAAACACTGACCACTTAATGAATCACTGATAATCCGGAAACATAACGAAATATCACTGAGACTAGTTCGCGGATAATCGTTTATGCGACTCGTTCGTTCGGGAGTCGACGTTTCACTGCTGAAAAATCCAAGCCTAGACGACCATGGGTGGGCCCTTGTCGTTCGTCGTTCGGTCGTCCGAGGAAATGACACCCGATACCATTTTCTTTGAACGGCCGTTAATTATATCCTAAGAGCGCCGAGTACCGTCGGTGACAGCGGGTCGGTCGCAGTTTACGTTCCTACACACCTTGTTTATTTAATATGGCGCCATGCCCGTCGCCGATCTTCCAAACACCGTGAGGTATCCTATGGAAGGGTAGAGTTTTTTTATGGAATCGTTCAATCCCTCGTTAAAAATTGGTGGCCCTGAAAAGGGCCGATTACAATTAGCGGTAATGCTGCTCGAAGTGTCTTCTTCCAACTTCGTTACACCATTCAGCACGGTTTACAACTTGTCGCTGGACTTTTTCCAATGTATCATTGGTTATCATTGCGACAGCTGCGTGCATCCTCATGACAATGTCATCGACATTGTTTACCGCTTCTTTGTACACCGTATCCTAGAAGTAGATAAAATTAATCTAAAGAAACAGTAAAAAAATGCAACAATAATTTGAAAATATTCATTTCTAAAATTACCTTTAGGTACCCCCAGAAATAAAAATCCAACGGATTCAAATCAGGTGATCGTGGGGGCCACGGCACAGGTCCGCCACGGCCGATCCACCTGTCTTGAAAGGTTTCGTCTAGATGGGCGCGAACATCTGTGGCGAAATGGGCCGGAGCACCGTCCATTTGATATAACATGTTCTGCCGGAACTCCAAAGGAATGTCTTCGAAAAGCTCTGGCAGAACATGTTTTAAAAAAATTTTATACGCTGGACCGTCCAACCTGTTAAGAAGGATGTACGGCCCAACGATAAAATTGCCACAAATTCCGGCCCATACATTTACCGTGAAGCGAACCTGCGTATGGTGTGACCGAAGCGCACGCGGATTCTCGTCGCTCCACAAATGCAAATTATGGGCATTGAAACACCCTTCTTTTGTGAAGAGTGCTTCATCTGTCCATAAAATGTATTTGGAGAACGATGGATTTCGCGCTAGTTCTCCCAGCAGCCACCTTGAATATTGAATCCGTTGATCGAAGTCGGTATCCAGTAATTCCTGCACCCGTACGAACTTGTATGGGTGCAGAGAATTGTCCTGCAGGATACGGTGTACGGTACTACGGCTGACACTAGAAAAAAAATACATACAAATGCATAAACATTTACAGATCAAGAACATTTTTTTTACATAATTAAAAATCATGGTTACTTTAATTGTGACTTACCCCAAGCGGCGACTGATTCCTCGCACACTTTCTGTGCCGTCCTCCTCTATCAGCGCCTGCACATCATTTTCTGATCGGGGGGTCCGCGCAGAGAATGCTCTACCCGCCCCTCGTAATTTTACGATGAAATGCCGCGGGAATAGAAGCGATGTGCCAATGAACGTACGGCATATTCCGTTGGTGTACGTAAGTTCGGGAATTCTTCCCGCAATCTCCTGACTGTCGCGGCAGCATTACCTTCGCACTGCGTGAACACCCAAAATAGTGCTGGCATTAAATTTACCATTATTTAATTTAAATCTTTTATTCAAACTTTCATTTAATAAAAATTAACGATATATTTGGCGCTCCCTCTTCTCCCTCCTCTTCCTCCTCTTCCTCCTCTTCCTCCCCTTCCTCCTCTTCCTCCTCTTCCTCTTCTTTTTTCATTGCCCCTCTTCTGGGGGCCATAAACAGTTCTTTTAAAAAGTTTTTTCAGCTCTCTCTGCAACGTATAAGTATATATTATTATTATTATTATTTGTTATTATACATATATTACTATATTAAATTATATATAAAAGTATTTTTCATTTACTTACATTGGCAGCCACTAGGTTCGCCAGGTTAGGCCTAGCTGTCCCCCGAGCCAGCTGGCCTAATATATTTCGCCACTGCGACTGTAACATAACAGCAGAATTAGAAGTATATATATTATGAATATGCATTTCATCGTACATATATATTGCATATACCCACAGTTTTCCTGGCGTTGAATGCCAGAGCGATTTCTTACCTTCCGGACAAAAGGGAGATGGTTTCCGCCTCCCGAGCTAATTTGCCGAGAATGGTCTTCCACTGCGACTGTAACACGGAAGTAGAATTAGAAGTACATACATTATGAATATACATTTCATCGTACATATATATTGCATATACCTACAGTTTTCCCGGCGTTGAATGCCAGAGCGATTTCTTTCCTTCTGGCCAGAACATTGTCGGTCGTTCCCTCAACCGCATTGGCGCTGTCAATGGTAGCATCGCAAGCACACCTCACTGCCGATCCGCGTGAACATCATCTGCAACATGCAAGGAAAAATTCGCACACGAAGTGTGCAACCCGACATTGCGTGGGTACGCTCGAGCGAATCTAATGATCTTTTTAAATTTTCCTTCGCTGAAAGAATCAGCGAAGGCGCACACTAAGTGTGCGACCCGACATTGCGTGGGTACGCTCGAGCGAATCTAATGACTCGCGAGCTAAGATCTTTTTAAAATTTCCTTCGCTGAAAGAATCAGCGAAGGCGCACACTAAGTGTGCGACCCGACATTGCGTGGGTACGCTCGAGCGAATCTAATGACTCGCGAGCTAAGATCGTTTTAAATTTTCCTTCGCTGAAATAATCAGCGAAGGCGCACACTAAGTGTGCGACCCGACATTGCGTGGGTACGCTCGAGCGAATCTAATGACTCGCGAGCTGAGATCTTTTTAAAATTTGCTTCGCTGAAATAATCAGCGAAGGCGTACACTAAGTGTGCGACCCTACATTGCGTGGGTTCGCTTGAGGTTTTTTAATTAGTTTCGTGCTAATCACAATTGGTTTTTTGTACTCCGTTTCTGTGGCCTCTCGGATACTCATGTTCCTAATGTAGCGGCTGTCCAATATTTCGGGAAAGATACAATGGACGTAGAATCGCGACAATTTCGATTTCATTTCATTCTGCCAAAATGTGTCGTCTTTGTTTACTTTTATGGTTTTCATACCCTTTGGTGTCCACAAACAAAACAGACAATATTGTCGACCTGTTATGTGCAGTTGTCCCTGCACTTGGTAAAAATAGTGATGGGTTCTGCGTAATGCAGTACCTGCATCATCTTCAAATATTCTTCGTACGGGTTGAATATTTTTTATCGCTTCTTCTGGCGAGAACTTTTCTGCCGTCTTCGGGCATTTAATTTCCACGATACCGTCGTCGTCAATTATGCCGTCCGGAGTTGCCCCCAGAAATGGTATCTCTGCATCAATGAAGAGACCGCATTTGCGGATTTCCACATCTTCCTCCTTCGCAAGTTGTTCGCGGGCAATATTCTCACACTGCCGACCATATTCAATGGCAGGCAGCTGCAATATGTTTGGATACAGCAGTGACTTTACCAAATTTCCACACTTGGTTGTTTTCCTTCGCCGACACACTATGCCAAAGTTCGACGCTGTAAGTAATTTGGATCGGTATGTATGCCACTCGTGGCTTTTATTTTGTTCTACCGTATCCCTCTCTATTTTCTTTCGATTCGTCTGCCAATCCTGCAGCATCTCCATGTGCCTTTCTTTTTCAAAGTTAAATAGATGTTGCTCCATATCCGGTTTCTCTGCGCTAACTCCATAATCCGGGTCCGTTGTTGAACAAAACGGGTTTCTCACCTTCTTCGGAGACTTACTCGCCTTTTCCTTTCCTTTTTCATTACTGCCTTTCCTTCCTTCTTCTAATTCTTCTATCAATTTCGGCGGCTTCGCACCCTTGCCCTCTATTACCTTTGATATTAGTTTTTGCGTGTTGTGCTGTACAACAGCAGCTGCACATCTCGCAGAATATGACCCTCTCTGGCCCCAATTTATCCTTTTCCCACCGGTATATTTTGCAATGATGGCATTGAGGTTCTCAACTGAATTGTTTGTAGTATTATATAATAAACTTTCAGCATGAGCCATCAATGGACGGAAGATCTCATGCATCCGGTTATATATGCCGATTTTCTTGAGATGCGGTACCAAGTTGTCTTCTCCCGTGTTTGCTGGGCGGTCGCAGAAATATCCTAGTCTTCGACACTCCTTGTGCTCTCCGAAAACGTGGCTAGGAATATTTAGTATATCCGTTTGCAAATTTTTTATTTTTTGGTGGGTCGGAAGATTTTCCTTCGATCTGTAAACTGCAGCCTTCACAACACCCGTGCGCAGTCTACGAATGTTATTTTCCACGGCTTTTCGATAAATGCCAGGTGGAGTCTTCTTTACAACATCTTTCATTTTGTTGCAAAAATTGCGCAATAAATTGTTCGTGCACTCAATCTTTTTAACACGAACCATCTCTGCCTTGTATGGATCACAATCCAAAATCCTTTTATACACGCTGCTGTCGCCATCGGCAATCAAGATATTATATATCAGACCTCTTTTTTCTATGCTGGTCTGGAAACCCTCAGCAATTGCAGCACTCTCCATTCTCGTGGACGTCTGATTTCGTCCCCAGTTCTTGAAGCATCTATGTTCTCTGGGGCTTTCCTTCCTCTTCGAAGCGTTGTGGCAAATCAAACACACTTTATTTTTCACACTTGCAAATAACACTTTTTTGTGTGGTATCTCGCTATTGCACCAATACCGGACAAGGAGTCATACCTTCCAGTATGGTACGATCTCTTCATCCAGCTGCCGTCAGCCACGACGGGGATGAAAGGGATACCGGAAACTGAAACGTCGTCTCTTCGGACGGCTAATTGTTTCTCCTCTTCTGCCGCTGCTAGCATTTCTGCTTCAGCAAGACTTGACAATTCTTCAACAATGTCGTCATGACGTCTTCGATATTCCATCCTTGATATGTATGGAATGTTCATTGTTGCAAACATTTCTTTCATCTGTGAGTAACCACCTCCAGAAGTGATTGTAGCGAGGGTCGCAGTATAATGCAAGTCCATTGTTTTGTTGTCTGCTGTTTGACTGTGCACTTCCGCTTCATATTGGCACATCTTGCATTTCAGAGTTATCGTTGCTCTGAATCCCGAGCGCTTCATCCCGATCACTTGCAAATGTTGCGTGGTGCATTCGAACGTTGCCGAGTGGTACCCTATCAGTAGTACCTGCTCTACCACGAACCGGAAGTCCGTAATGGTTAATCCTTCCTCGATGCTTGACTGTGCACGTGATTGCTCTTGCGTTTCTGCCTCAATGATGAAATGGGGCATTTCTTGACTGACTTCCGCTCCTTCGATCTTCTCGGTGCGCATCTTCCTTGCCGCTGCAGCTTGTTGACTTCTATAAATGCAAAATATACAAACGTGTTTAATAAAAAATAAAGGTTTTTCAAATGAGTACTATACCGTTCGATCTAAATAAATTGATATTATTAATTAAATAATGTGAGCCAGTCACTGTGCCGTTTCAACCATTTCGAATCATAACCTGCAGTAAGCCGTTCAATCTTTCCATTTTAATTAAACACTTGCAAATGATAACGATGACAATACAAGTAGCAACGATTTGTTGCATAGCAATTGAATTATATTGAACTGTTAATTATGAATTAATTTGCTTTGTTGGAGTGAGAATATATATATTATTTTAATTGCGGCTAAAAAATTGGCTGCAAAATATTTTTCATACATACCATTTATGAATTCATCTAAAAATTTAAATAGTTTTCATGCGAGTGAAAAGTAGAGATTAATTTTTAATATTGCATGAAAGTTTGGATAAGAAATTTAAATTAAATAATGGTAAATTCAGTGGGCCAGCACCAACGGTTGAACTGCTGTTGTTCGTTAATTTTAAGAATTTGTAGGGGCTGCAGTTATCTCGATGGTAAATTTTAATAATTATCTAGGTTGAATAAATTTATGCGAACCGTACAAATTGCTCGTCACTTTCATTATAAATGGAATAAGTCGTAACGTTGTAAAAGTATGGGACAATGTTTTCATTAAAATTTTAGTTTAACAATAAGTGTTTCATTTACATTGAAAGGATTCTGAATGAGGAAAATTTTATTATTTGCACAAATTATAAATATTATTGATTTCTTAATTTAATATATTTGAAAAAAGGAATTACATGATTATAAGTTATAGTATTTATTTACGAATAAATTTAATGATTTTAAAATGTTTGTGCGTGTGTTGTAGAAGAAGAAAGTAATATTAGTATAAGTAAAAGTGATTTTTTCGTACTTTTTGTATCAGGGTTAATTACAATAAAGTTAGTGTTTTTAATTATCTCGAAAGTAAAAGAGTTAATTTAATATTTCTGTTATGTATCATAATAATTATTGTTGAAATTTTAGCCTCGGACAAAAATTCATCTATAGTTTACTTAGGACTGAGATTCGAAAATATCGGTTTACATTTCGCCGGTTCCGTCAGCGGGCAACGACGGTGATGTAAACTGTATATAGTAGATACCGCGATACATCATCATCGGTACCATTAGATATACATCGTACCCTGACTCTTTGGGGGCTGCAGTAATCTGGTCTGCCCCGAGGCCCGCGATTCTCTAAAGGAAAAACAAACTGATCTGTGGAAAACCACGCGACAGTCCTCGGCTACTTACCCGGCAATATATATATATTTTGTCTGCGATCCAGGAAACCAAACACTATTGGGGCCTCGAGTGCCTGGTCGTGTGTATATCGTCAGTCGAAGGCGCGACACAATCGCCGCTCGCACTCAACATAATTTACGACAAACGCACAACTGTTTCTTTCTCTTAGTACGACATTGACAGTATGCATCGTTAGCCCGTCGACCGGATTTATGGCCATAGAAAACGAATTACGGTTTTCCCCAATTCATGCGACTGTCCATCGTGGGTCCTGTCGGCAGACCAGACCACCCGCGGGCCACGTGAAAATCTTGGAAATGCGGTCTAATTATCATAACACAAAATATTTAATTTTATTGATTAAAACTACTGAAAATTTAAATATTCTAATTTTAAAAGTCCAATTTTAAATTAGTATTACATTAAATTTATCCAGCCAAGTTAAATTATATTACAACAAAGTAATAAAATTGTTATGAAATACAAATAATTTAATTTTACTGATTAATAGTAATAAAAATTTAAATCTTCGCGTTTCACATTGTATACGTGACGCTGAGACCCCCAAACAGTCAGGGCACGATGTATATCTAATGGTACCGGTGACGATGTATCGCGGTATCTACTATATACAGTTTACATCACCGTCGTTGCCCGCTGACGGAACCGGCGAAAATGTAAACCGATATCGTAGTATCTTAGTACTAAATAAACTATAGATGAATTTTTGTCCGAGGCTAAAATTTCAACACTAACCAATTCAATTTGATGTAGGATAAATGAATAAATATATTTAAAAGTATGAAATAATAATGTCCGTAAAAAAGAAAAGAAAAAAAAAAGATTCCAATAAAAAATGTAACAACTAACAATGCCAAAGTTAGGATTTTCTTCCAACATAAACTCATCAATTCATTATTAATAACTATTATGATACATAACAGAAATATTAAATTAACTCTTTTACTTTCGAGATAATTAAAAATACTAACTTTATTTTAATTAACCCTGATACAAAAAGTACGAAAAAATCACTTTTACTTATACTAATATTACTTTCTTCTTCTACAACACACGCACACACATTTTAAAATCATTAAATTTATTCGTAAATAAATACTATAACTTATAATCATGTAATTCCTTTTTTCAAATATATTAAATTAAGAAATCAATAATATTTATAATTTGTGCAAATAATAAAATTTTCCTCATTCAGAATCCTTTCAATGTAAATGAAACACTTATTGTTAAACTAAAATTTTAATGAAAACATTGTCCCATACTTTTACAACGTTACGACTTATTCCATTTATAATGAAAGTGACGGGCAATTTGTACGGTTCGCATAAATTTATTCAATCCAGATAATTATTAAAATTTACCATCGAGATAACTGCAGCCCCTAAAAATTCTTAAAATAACGAACAACAGCAGTTCAACCGTTGGTGCTGGCGCACTGAATTTACCATTATTTAATTTAAATTTCTTATTCAAACTTTCATGTAATATTAAAAATTAATCTCTACTTTTCACTCGTATGAAAACTATTTAAATTTTTAGATGAATTCATAAATTGTATGTATGAAAAATATTTTGTAGCCAATTTTTTAGCCGCAATTAAAATAATATATATATATATTCTCACTCCAACAAAGCAAATTAATTCATATAATTAACAGTTCAATATAATTCAATAAAATAAACCTAAATAAAATAAATTATATTATTACAATCATAGTACTAATTAACTATAACCCAATCATTTATTTCTAAGAAAATTACCCCGTAACTGTATATTAGAAATCAAATTCAATTATTCAATTAGATAATTTCATATCTCTCGAACCGAGAAATCAAAATAAAAATTATATTCAACTCTATTATAAATTAATCCCACATATAAGTCTAAGTTCTAATATATAATATTATATTTTTTAAATAATAGATACGTACAATAAATTTTGATTGAGCTTAGATTTGTGCTACATCATTACTGAACTCCAATGGCGCATTAATATTATTTGACTTCGTGATAGTCAGAGATAACCACAGCTTGCAACCGGGTTGAAATTTTGCGCAGCTAGGTTTTTGTTGATCGGTGGGCCGTATTGCTATGCAACAAATCGTTGCTACTTGTATTGTCATCGTTATCATTTGCAAGTGTTCAATTAAAATGGAAAGATTGAACGGCTTACTCCAGGTTATGATTCGAAATGGTTGCAACGGCACAGTGACTGGCTCACATTATTTAATTAATAATATCAATTTATTTAGATCGAACGGTATAGTATTCATTGAAAAACCTGTAAGGACAATTTTGACCATCTTGAGTTGGCTACGCTCTTTGCAGAAGATTGAAGAGAAAACGTTTGTTGCAAACAAATGCAGAATACGTATTGAAATAATATCTGCAGTGGGCCCTCACCGTGGGAGGGAATGAATTGTTGGACGCGGAAATTGTAACCTTCCCATCTGCGTGCCGTACGCGGCCGGGTCTCAAGGACCGGTCGTAAAAGCAACGAGTTCCAGATCCTCGGCCTTCTAATTTCTTTCTTTAGGGACACACGAAGGCAATCAGCTTTCTTTACGACAATAATCCTAAAATTTCCTTTCGACCCCATCTGTTCGTCAAACAATACGAACATACGTCCATACAACCGGGAAAGCATTTGTACGTGACGAAGATCCCAAGAAAAAGGAAGGGATATCTCGATGTCAGTGCTTTCGATGATACAGAAATTTACGTGAAATATAAATAACGTATAAATGACACTAATCAGCTACTTCGACCCGTCGATTTTGTTTTACAACTTCATTCTAATGATTGAATATGGACTACAGCATATGTCAATATCATAAAAATCCGAGAAATGAAAGTACAAAAGCGAGAAAGCGAAAAAATGTATTTCCAGCAGAAATGAGAACTTCTTACCATTTAAATTATATCGAAACATATTACCGAAATCATAGTAACGAAACAAAATGCTCACTTACCTCTCCTTCATAATTTTTCTTTTGCTGTATCTTGGTCTGGTCAAGGTCAGGTGTTTCGATGCACCCCCCTTCATACATCTGAACAATTGGGAAGAAACCACATCCTCTCAATTCATTGAATTCACAACCTTTGGCATCGTTTCGCTCCACTTTTGAAATTGTTAAATTTATCTGTTTCTATTGTTTACAATGAAATGTAGTAGAATAATGCCGAATAGAGTAGAATATAAAAGTAGAATCAAAAAGAATAGAATTAAATAGAATAAAATAGAACGAAATAGAACGAAATAGAATGAAATAGAATGAAATAGAATGAAATAGAAAAAATCTAAAATTATAAGAAATAGAAATCGCGCGCTTTGCACTCCTAGACCGTATCACTTGGAGAACAAATTACGACTGAACGCGACGTAAAAACGCAGGTTATGCTTGCGATGCTACCATTGGACATTGCCATTGGCACACAACCAATGATATTATTTGAACAATTGGCAGACAACCAATGATATTATTTGAACAATTGACAGACAACCAATGATATTATTTGAACCCTTGGCAGACAACCAATGATATTATTTGAACAATTGGCAGACAACCAATGATATTATTTGAACCCTTGGCAGACAACCAATGATATTATTTGAACAATTGGCAGACAACCAATGATATTATTTCGAAGGGTCGCAGTTTCATTCAACGTTCAAGTCTTGAAGACGTAGGATTGCATGTAAGTACATACAATTTCTGTTACATAACCATGGTAACGAAGCCTCTCGCATTCCTAAGTAATTGTAGCGTAACAAATGAATCATTCCAAGAATGTAAAAAATCTTATATAATAAACAGATATATAAACTATGTATATATAATATTATTTAAGAATACTAAATGCAAATTAGAAATGTGCGTAAACGTTTGTAGAAATTTGTTCTAGTAATTGTAGCAATTTATTTTAACACACATTTCTAATTTGCATTTAGTATTCTTAAATAATACTATATATACATAGTTTATATATCTGTTTACTATATAAGATTTTTTACATTCTTGGAATGATTCATTTGCTTCGCTACAATTACTTAGGAATGCGAGAGGCTTCGTTACCATGGTTACGTAACAGAAATATTTGCGGCTGGTTGCTTGTTGCCACGAGATATCTCGTGAGCCGTCCGCAATGTGTTAATAATGTTATTTTTTTTTTTTAGAACCATGGATAACATTACAAATAAAATGGAAAATATTATACTGAACAACACGGTCACAGCAGCGGAGGCAGCCTCCGCAGCTACAACTAACGCAGCAGCGGAGGCAGCCTCCGCAGCTACAACTAACGCCGCAGCGGAGGCAACCTCCGCAACAACTACGTGTAACGCAGCAGCGGAGACGAGCTCCGCTACAACAGCAACCGCGGCAGTGGAGAACGCCGCAGAATCGCTCGACTCAATTCTGGCGCGGCAGCGAGAAATCGCTGCCGCGTACGAGTCTGGGAGAGCTGTAAGTATATGCAATATATGTGTAAAAAACAGAATGTATAATTATAATATATATACTTCTATTTCTGCTGTTATGTTACAGTCGCAGTGGCGAAATATATTAGGCCAGCTGGCTCGGGGGACAGCTAGGCCTAACCTGGCGAACCTAGTTGCTGCTAATGTAAGTAAATGAAAAATACTTTTATATATAATTTAATATAGTAATATATGTATAATAACAAATAATAATAATAATATATACTTATACGTTGCAGAGAGAGCTGAAAAAACTTAAAAAAAAAACTGTTTATGGCCCCCAGAAGAGGGGCAAAAAAGGGGAAAAAAGAAGAGGAAGAGGAGGAAGGGGAGGAAGAGGAGGGAGCGCCAAATATATCGTTAATTTTTATTAAATGTAATGATTTTAAAATGTGTGTGCGTGTGTTGTAGAAGAATAAAGTAATATTAATATAAGTAAAAGTGATTTTTGTACTTTTTGTATCAGGGTTAATTAAAATAAAGTTAGTGTTTTTAATTATCTTTTAATTATCTTTTTAATTTGAATAATTCCGTGTACGAACAGAATTCAACGAATGATTTGCAAAGCTGATTTAATAATAAATAATCGCGTTAAGGAACGTAAAGCATTTGTTTATTAGAGAGATATGAAAAATATTATCAGTAAGAAACTCACCCATTTAGTTGAGGATGCATTTGCTGGCTGAAATTCACGATGTCGAAGGGCACTGACCTTGTACAACGTACAGCTGATCTTTCACTGCACTGTCAGCAAACCAGCAACTCGAGACGATTTCGGACAAATTATGCAAATATTTTAGAAGTAGTTTAAAAATATTTATTAACAAATAAATGTATAAAAATAATAATATTTCACTAGTTTACTTATTTATATGTTGAAAACAACAAACTTTGATAAATATTACACTCTGTAATTAGTTTTGGTGTGATATCTTGTAAATCAATATCCAAGATGCATCCTAGGTTTATCAGGACACGTATCACAGTAATATGACATTTCCCGCCTACCTCCAGGCGTGTTACGGTCAGAACAAACCTTGCAGTCCCTTTTAGGCCCTTTTAGCATTACGTGAAGCTTCCCGTTTAGTCGGATTTCATCGGAATGCGACGTAGACGCTTGCTCTCGTTGCTGGCGATATGATCCTCTCAATTGGTCGACAATCGTTTTCAGAAATCGCAAATGGCTCAGTGGCTTTTCCCCCTTTTTTGTCGTCTCTAGTTTATATAAAATGTATGAATTGATCAGGCAAATTTCCATGCCCCCAAAAAATAGTTTACGCCACCATTTAAGCGATTTTCGCAGGAAACAATAGGTTGATGCATATTGGTCCGCCCGATCAACACACCACCTCGTGTAATTCTTTTGACCGTCGTCATTCCAGTGTCACCCCTCGTAGTCAAACAAGTGACAACCCTCTTATCTTTCCACCCTAAAACTAAGGTGTTGCCCCGTCGATACGCGACCGTGGATTTTGTCAAAAACTTCGGCTTTTTTATTTCTTTGGGCAATTCTTTTCTGTTTGCTAAGATTGTTCCAGTAATGTTACACTTCAGTTTGGCTAGTTCTTGAGCTAAGAAATAACTGGTGTAATAGCGGTCCGTGAACATATGGTGCCCCTGAGCACCTGGAATTTCATCCAACAACATTTGATACAAATGTAACGGAATTCTTGTTGACACTGGTAAATCGGGTCTGACCAAGAGCTCTGTTGTTAGCGATCCATAATATGGCAAAATACAGCAAATGTAGCCAGTCTTTGAGTCAGCTAGAGTATAAACTCTGATACCCCATTTTGTCGGTTTCTTCGGATTGTACGTGATGAACGAAATTCGACCCTTGAATTTTATAGTTGACTCGTCCACACATATTTGTTCGCCCGGTGTAAAATAATCCAAATACTTCCCGTTGATATAATCCAAGAAGCAACTTACGCGTTGTAGGCGCGTTCGCGGATTGGTGTTGCGCGTTGCAATAGTTAGAAGATGGAGCATCCAGAATATTTGACTGAATCGGTCCCTTGTAAATGTCTCCGAATAGAACGGAATATAGCTGACGTTATTCCGCGACCAATATTCCTGTAAATTGGCTAACGTATCACCTCGTTGGTGACATAACGCCAGCTTCGCCATACGGAATTCGCAGACAGTGTCTTCCCTTCCAATTTTGTTTTTGCGTAGACATTTGTTTCAGAAATAATTTTTTTCACGAGATCATGTGTGAAAAACAGTTTAAAAAATCCTGTGGTTCTTTTATTTTCGAAAGTATTCGTGATGCTGTGGGATTTTCGCCAGGTATAAATTGTATGTTTGACGACACTTCGTCGTAGTCTTCGCAAAGTACCCATGCTGAACTGCTTGCACCTTCCGCAGCTTCATTTTCAATTTCTCTTTCAGCATCACTTTCAACTTCACTGTCGCTCTCTATAATTCTAATTTTTCGCCCTCTCACACCTCTAACGGTATCACTATCTTCACTGGATTCGTTCGTTTCACGGCGTAATCCGTCGGAAATCAGCGTAATTTCTTCATCCAAAGCGGCAAAATCGAATTCGTCCGAACTTGAGCTGATTTGATCTTCCTCCATATTTTTAGGGCTCGAACACATTTTAGCTACTATTTTTACTGGCAAGACTGTTTCAAGCGAATGCAACGCTGAGACTAACTAAACTAAGTTAAGATTTGGCTACAATGCCAGCCATGCCTAGTCCACGAAAGTATTTCCAAGAAAAATATCTTATCGCTCATCGTAAATAAGCAGATCGAGTTACAAACGACCATAGCGGCGTAGCAGCATCGCTCGAGTTGACACTTCAAATCAGAGGGGTGCCGCAATAGCGTCCCGCAATTTGAGACTTCAAATCAGCCGGGTGCCGCAGCAGCGCTGCCCGAGGTGACACTTCAAATCGGCCGGGCGCCGAATCGGCGCCGCTCGAGTGCAAAGGGTTAACTCCTCGAGAGCCGATCTGGAGTTCTGGGCGTTGACCTGACCTATCCTAATTAAGGGCTTAGATTGGGAGGGGTGAGGTTTACAAACCATAATCCGTACGTGAAAGTACCTGGTTTATGGCTGCAACGTAGGCTGGGCATTGCCTGTCGGTGACCGAGTGGGTGGAGGGTTTGCCGGTTTTGTGGCAATTGTGACAGCGAGCTGGTTTGGCCTTGTTGAGGCAGGTCTTAAATGAGTGGCCCTGCTCGGCGCAGTGACCACAGATGTCTTTCTCGGCGCGGCAAAACTTAGTGGTGTGGCCGAAACTATGGCTCTTGTAATACCGGGTGGCCGCGATGTAGTCGTTGACTCGGCAACAACTCCATCCGACATATACGCGTTCCTTTTTGATTAGGACGTCGCGGGCCTGCTTGGATACTTCGAGTACCCAGTTGCTCTTTTCTTTATTCCTGTCTCCGGACTTGAAAGCAAGCTTAATTTGCTGAGAGAGTTTTTTCGGGGGCGTCTAAATTCTGGCTGACGATGGCGCGAAGGGTGGCCTCGTCACTTTCCAGCTTGGGGACGTCATAGAGGATGATCCTGGGGTTTCGTTTGAGGGGGGCGCCGACTATAAGGCCTGCAGCTTTGAGCTGGGCGTTGTTTCGGAGGGTGCCGTTCCCCTGGTCCTTTCTAATGCTCTTAATCTGGAGCTTACAATCCGCGGGGGAGACCAGCTTGAAGACCGTTTCTTTAGTCTTATCGCTAGACTCAAAGGACTTAGGGTCCTACGGGAGGATAGTGATGGCGGGGGGGGGGGGGTCTGCCTCAGGTTCGAGAGAGCGGTCGTCTTGGATCGGACCCCGACTCTCTCGGCGTAGGTAGTGGGCCGAGAGGGTTCTTTCGGGGTCTGGTGTTCTCGGACGTGATGGCTTTGATCTGGCCTTCCAGATTGCTGCAGCGGAGCAGGGACTCGCCGAGTATGCTCTGGAGCTTAGCGACCTTGGAGGCTATGAACTGGGACGCGTCTGGGTATAAGCCGTTATCCTGGTCCATAAGGAACCGCATAAGGGCCATAGTCACCTTTTCGGACTTAAGCCGAAGGTCGTTGGCGGTGGGGTCGGGTACGGGGACGGCTGAGGCCGGATTCTCGCCGCACGGAGCAGGGCTTGGGGCGAGGGAGACCGGGGGTGGGGAGGGAGCTACAGACCTTTTCATGGCTTTATTGGGTTTACGGGGGGTACTGCCGCGAGGGGGGTATCCGAGTCGTTGTCGGACTGTATGCGGCGCTTACTCTTACGGTTCCGGCCGATCACCTTCCGGTATCCCTCGGTGTCCATCATGCTGATGGACGATGGCTGGCGGGGAGGGGGGGCGGCTCCTGGGCTGGCTTCCGGTCTGGGGAGGCTCATACTCGGCTCTGGGACCGGCGACGAGGTTAGTTCCAGTGACAGTGTTGTTTACCTGAAAAGTGAAAATAATGAGAAAAAAAAATCGGAAAATTGTTTATCAAAAAATTCCTGAATTTGTTTAAAAAAAATTGTTTAAACAATTGGCTACCCGGTGTTGTCAACGGCTGGTTTCGGCTGGACTGGTATTGCTGAAACAGAAGAAAAAACAGACTTAAATTTCAGAAAGGTTTGAATTTGGCGCCTGGAGGAGTCTGCTGTTCCGTGGTTTTCCGAGCGGAGGCTCGAATGTTGTTTTCCGACGGAGGGAACTTCCGCTGCCAACCTTGCCAAAATTTTAAGGGTTGGCAGCACTGAATCCCTGCACGTAGACGGGAGGCTCTGATTGGTGGAGCTGGACAAGTTTCCCGACAGCAGTGCCACCCCACGCTGACGGTGGCGTCCCGAAGCTCGAGGTGGAGGGAAACGTGGTCTTCGATCTATTGAAGGATTCTTGAAATTTCACAGTTTTTGCACTATTGTCACAAACGATACGTCAAATTAAACGTCTTCACGAGCAATTAGTTTTCACGTTAACAGTTTGTGTCTGGGATCGATATTCCCGGAGGCATCCGGTCCCAAAGTTCGGCGTGCCGGTGCACGTGGCGTAGATTAGCACTGGCAGTTATTTCCACAGTTCTCGTTCAATGCACACGATTTATACACCGGCGTGATCGGCTGATCGTCCTCTACACTTTCCTGGCACTGAGATAATTCTCACTTCAGAAAAAAACCACTTTTGCAGAACTTTGACGGCGTAGCGTCGTGACAGCGCGTCTCTATCATGCGACACCTAGCGGCGAAGTCAGTAGATAGGGACATTTAGTGTGAATCCGGCCACCACGAAGGTGACGCGGATATGTTTCCTCGCCAGGTCTGGCATACACAAAAATTTAATATCCACGTTCCAACGGAACACTCACGAGGGGTCCGAACGTGGATAAACCGACGCATTCTCATATCGGTTATTAGGCCGGGTACGGAAGACCCAGTCTTAACTCCGCGTCTGTGCAAGGAGTTGTTTGTTTGCTTTAAGAGTTGAGTAGGCCGTGTCCTTACCCAACTATATGAAATGTGAAATGGTCGTTCTGCTGCGTGACCGCGGTGGCGGGTGCTCGGCACCGCACACCACCGTTACGACGGCTTTCTGCCGTATGTAGTCACCCCCAATGTGCCACACGACAGCACTTGTGCAGCATGCTAAGCTGGCGGGTGACTAATCTACGTATTTGCTCCTGTTATGTATATAGAGCTGACTGCCGAAATCTAGACAGCCAGACCGTGTCAAAGAAGTAATTTTCGGCACCGCTCGCACCACCTCCGACGAGCACGAAGGCCGCGGGTGGCAACACACCTCCGACAAGCCCGAGGGCCGCGGGTGATAGTAGCAAAAATAGTGTCGACCACGACGGCGGGCGCCAGCAACTCACGCAAGCACCGCAGTCGACTCAGCGTCACAGACCTGTAGTAGGGAAGTCAATTGCATACACGCCATGCACCACCGTGATGGAACCATGATTGGCTCCTACTCTCTTGCCTCTCTTGTTATCGTTAGCGCGCACATGAACATAACGAGATCCATATCCGTTCTAACATAAACGCCACTACGCGCAGATCATTGCAAACGCTCACCGCTAACGCAGTGGTTTGCCATCGCCCTTTTTAGCCGCCCATACAGATGTGCGTTGAACAGTCTCCGCCGTGAGGAGGCGGGGTTGGTCTTTGGAGACTTCTACATAGGGACATTTAGTGTGAATCCGGTCACCACGAAGGTGACGCGGATATGTTTCCTCGCCCTTTCGGGCATACACAACTAAGTTTCCATCTACTCCCGGCGGCCCCACGTTCAAGGGAAAGGGCCGAGGAAAAACCCGCATGTGCCATTGGGTCGTTTGCAATGGGCGAGTTCTTTAGCCGCCAGCGAATTTCGGTTTCCTTCCATTCGCTCGCGCCCACGGGAAACCACGGGGAGGCGAACTCGTGACGCGTCGCCTCGCGTCCACTTAAGGTGGCGGGAGACTGCACACTATGACGACCCACACATAGAAGAAAATCCATATACGTATATTAGTTTTAGAGGTTTCTATCAAGTAAAACTGACGCTTTAATATCGAAATGTGCAGTTCGTAAGTGGAACATTTAGATTCCCAAAAGACTAAACTGGGGTTCTTCGGATGTAGAAATGTCCGTTTTGCAGTTATTGCGGAGATATTTGCAATATTCGGCCAGAGTGGTGACAATTCACGAAAAAGACGACACAAGATGGCCGCCGCTAACAGTTTTTCGTAAATATCGAGAGATATAGAGCTCGAATCGAAAATTCGCATCCGAAGACCCCGAGATAAGGCATGTACAAAGGCAGTGGAGTGTATTTTCAGTAGATTACTTAGTTAATTAAGACACACGGTTACTTGATGTGAATAGTGTATCGGAAACACCATCTCGAGCTTCCGACATTCTTCACTACTAGCGTCACAGTTCTCTTCCAAGCAAAAGATGCACCACAGCGAGCTTGCCGGTAACTATAGTTACTTACAGTCGATAAAACAGATCGACAAATTACATAGCTTTACACTTCCATCCAAAATATTTTGAATCAAAAGACGACTAAACATGGTTGCCACATTTCATTCCTCGCCGCAATGTTGCCATGTCGTCAAAACTGTTTCACAAACTGAGTTTCATGAAACTGATTCCTGCTTCATGAGCCCGTTCTGCCGCGCGCTAGGTTACTAGACCAGGGGAAGGTGGCGTGCGGGGCAGTCGTGAGCGGCGCGGCAGTTGCAGCAAGAACGCTCGTCGAATATTGTTAATATCTCAACAATAATAAAGAAATGGACATTTCTACAACCGAAGCCCCCCAGCTTAGACTTTTCTGAATCGAAATATCCAACTCCGGAACTGCTCACTCGAATATTGACACGTCCATTTTACTTGATGCGAACAGTTGTCACGAAGATATTCTGCCGCGCGCTAGGTTACTAGACCAGGGGAAGGTGGCGTGCGGGGCAGTCGTGAGCGGCGCGGCAGTTGCAGCAAGAACGCTCGTCGAATACTGTAAATATCTGAACTATAATAAAGAAATGGACATTTCTACAACCGAAGCCCCCCAGCTTAGACTTTTCTGAATCGAAATATCCAACTCCGGAACTGCTCACTCGAATATTGACACGTCCATTATACTTGATGCGAACAGTTGTCACGAAGATATTCTGCCGCGCGCTAGGTTACTAGACCAGGGGAAGGTGGCGTGCGGGGCAGTCGTGAGCGGCGCGGCAGTTGCAGCAAGAACGCTCGTCGAATACTGTAAATATCTGAACTATAATAAAGAAATGGACATTTCTACAACCGAAGCCCCCCAGCTTAGACTTTTCTGAATCGAAATATCCAACTCCGGAACTGCTCACTCGAATATTGACACGTCCATTTTACTTGATGCGAACAGTTGTCACGAAGATATTCTGCCGCGCGCTAGGTTACTAGACCAGGGGAATGTGGCGTGCGGGGCAGTCGTGAGCGGCGCGGCAGTTGCAGCAAGAACGCTCGTCGAATACTGTAAATATCTGAACTCTAATAAAGAAATGGACATTTCTACAACCGAAGCCCCCCAGCTTAGACTTTTCTGAATCGAAATATCCAACTCCGGAACTGCTCACTCGAATATTGACACGTCCATTTTACTTGATGCGAACAGTTGTCACGAAGATATTCTGCCGCGCGCTAGGTTACTAGACCAGGGGAAGGTGGCGTGCGGGGCAGTCGTGAGCGGCGCGGCAGTTGCAGCAAGAACGCTCGTCGAATACTGTAAATATCTGAACTATAATAAAGAAATGGACATTTCTACAACCGAAGCCCCCCAGCTTAGACTTTTCTGAATCGAAATATCCAACTCCGGAACTGCTCACTCGAATATTGACACGTCCATTTTACTTGATGCGAACAGTTGTCACGAAGATATTCTGCCGCGCGCTAGGTTACTAGACCAGGGGAAGGTGGCGTGCGGGGCAGTCGTGAGCGGCGCGGCAGTTGCAGCAAGAACGCTCGTCGAATACTGTAAATATCTGAACTATAATAAAGAAATGGACATTTCTACAACCGAAGCCCCCCAGCTTAGACTTTTCTGAATCGAAATATCCAACTCCGGAACTGCTCACTCGAATATTGACACGTCCATTTTACTTGATGCGAACAGTTGTCACAAAGATATTCTGCCGCGCGCTAGGTTACTAGACCAGGGGAATGTGGCGTGCGGGGCAGTCGTGAGCGGCGCGGCAGTTGCAGCAAGAACGCTCGTCGAATACTGTAAATATCTGAACTATAATAAAGAAATGGACATTTCTACAACCGAAGCCCCCCAGCTTAGACTTTTCTGAATCGAAATATCCAACTCCGGAACTGCTCACTCGAATATTGACACGTCCATTTTACTTGATGCGAACAGTTGTCACGAAGATATTCTGCCGCGCGCTAGGTTACTAGACCAGGGGAATGTGGCGTGCGGGGCAGTCGTGAGCGGCGCGGCAGTTGCAGCAAGAACGCTCGTCGAATACTGTAAATATCTGAACTATAATAAAGAAATGGACATTTCTACAACCGAAGCCCCCCAGCTTAGACTTTTCTGAATCGAAATATCCAACTCCGGAACTGCTCACTCGAATATTGACACGTCCATTTTACTTGATGCGAACAGTTGTCACGAAGATATTCTGCCGCGCGCTAGGTTACTAGACCAGGGGAAGGTGGCGTGCGGGGCAGTCGTGAGCGGCGCGGCAGTTGCAGCAAGAACGCTCGTCGAATACTGTAAATATCTGAACTATAATAAAGAAATGGACATTTCTACAACCGAAGCCCCCCAGCTTAGACTTTTCTGAATCGAAATATCTAACTCCGGAACTGCTCACTCGAATATTGACACGTCCATTTTACTTGATGCGAACAGTTGTCACGAAGATATTCTGCCGCGCGCTAGGTTACTAGACCAGGGGAATGTGGCGTGCGGGGCAGTCGTGAGCGGCGCGGCAGTTGCAGCAAGAACGCTCGTCGAATACTGTAAATATCTGAACTATAATAAAGAAATGGACATTTCTACAACCGAAGCCCCCCAGCTTAGACTTTTCTGAATCGAAATATCCAACTCCGGAACTGCTCACTCGAATATTGACACGTCCATTTTACTTGATGCGAACAGTTGTCACGAAGATATTCTGCCGCGCGCTAGGTTACTAGACCAGGGGAATGTGGCGTGCGGGGCAGTCGTGAGCGGCGCGGCAGTTGCAGCAAGAACGCTCGTCGAATACTGTAAATATCTGAACTATAATAAAGAAATGGACATTTCTACAACCGAAGCCCCCCAGCTTAGACTTTTCTGAATCGAAATATCCAACTCCGGAACTGCTCACTCGAATATTGACACGTCCATTTTACTTGATGCGAACAGTTGTCACGAAGATATTCTGCCGCGCGCTAGGTTACTAGACCAGGGGAATGTGGCGTGCGGGGCAGTCGTGAGCGGCGCGGCAGTTGCAGCAAGAACGCTCGTCGAATACTGTAAATATCTGAACTATAATAAAGAAATGGACATTTCTACAACCGAAGCCCCCCAGCTTAGACTTTTCTGAATCGAAATATCCAACTCCGGAACTGCTCACTCGAATATTGACACGTCCATTTTACTTGATGCGAGCAGTTGTCACGAAGATATTCTGCCGCGCGCTAGGTTACTAGACCAGGGGAATGTGGCGTGCGGGGCAGTCGTGAGCGGCGCGGCAGTTGCAGCAAGAACGCTCGTCGAATACTGTAAATATCTGAACTCTAATAAAGAAATGGACATTTCTACAACCGAAGCCCCCCAGCTTAGACTTTTCTGAATCGAAATATCCAACTCCGGAACTGCTCACTCGAATATTGACACGTCCATTTTACTTGATGCGAACAGTTGTCACGAAGATATTCTGCCGCGCGCTAGGTTACTAGACCAGGGGAATGTGGCGTGCGGGGCAGTCGTGAGCGGCGCGGCAGTTGCAGCAAGAACGCTCGTCGAATACTGTAAATATCTGAACTATAATAAAGAAATGGTCATTTCTACAACCGAAGCCCCCCAGCTTAGACTTTTCTGAATCGAAATATCCAACTCCGGAACTGCTCACTCGAATATTGACACGTCCATTTTACTTGATGCGAACAGTTGTCACGAAGATATTCTGCCGCGCGCTAGGTTACTAGACCAGGGGAAGGTGGCGTGCGGGGCAGTCGTGAGCGGCGCGGCAGTTGCAGCAAGAACGCTCGTCGAATACTGTAAATATCTGAACTATAATAAAGAAATGGACATTTCTACAACCGAAGCCCCCCAGCTTAGACTTTTCTGAATCGAAATATCCAACTCCGGAACTGCTCACTCGAATATTGACACATCCATTTTACTTGATGCGAACAGTTGTCACGAAGATATTCTGCCGCGCGCTAGGTTACTAGACCAGGGGAATGTGGCGTGCGGGGCAGTCGTGAGCGGCGCGGCAGTTGCAGCAAGAACGCTCGTCGAATACTGTAAATATCTGAACTATAATAAAGAAATGGACATTTCTACAACCGAAGCCCCCCAGCTTAGACTTTTCTGAATCGAAATATCCAACTCCGGAACTGCTCACTCGAATATTGACACGTCCATTTTACTTGATGCGAGCAGTTGTCACGAAGATATTCTGCCGCGCGCTAGGTTACTAGACCAGGGGAATGTGGCGTGCGGGGCAGTCGTGAGCGGCGCGGCAGTTGCAGCAAGAACGCTCGTCGAATACTGTAAATATCTGAACTCTAATAAAGAAATGGACATTTCTACAACCGAAGCCCCCCAGCTTAGACTTTTCTGAATCGAAATATCCAACTCCGGAACTGCTCACTCGAATATTGACACGTCCATTTTACTTGATGCGAACAGTTGTCACGAAGATATTCTGCCGCGCGCTAGGTTACTAGACCAGGGGAATGTGGCGTGCGGGGCAGTCGTGAGCGGCGCGGCAGTTGCAGCAAGAACGCTCGTCGAATACTGTAAATATCTGAACTATAATAAAGAAATGGTCATTTCTACAACCGAAGCCCCCCAGCTTAGACTTTTCTGAATCGAAATATCCAACTCCGGAACTGCTCACTCGAATATTGACACGTCCATTTTACTTGATGCGAACAGTTGTCACGAAGATATTCTGCCGCGCGCTAGGTTACTAGACCAGGGGAAGGTGGCGTGCGGGGCAGTCGTGAGCGGCGCGGCAGTTGCAGCAAGAACGCTCGTCGAGTAATCGGGTAGGTGAGTAATAATATATATTAAAATAATAATGGATTTTTTTATAATAATAATAATTTAATGACATGTACTTTATATACTACGTTTATATAAAAACGTAAGGATGAATAATTATAGGACATCAGGAAAAAAGTGATGGCGATGGGGCAATTGGTAAATAAAATGAACACAAATGATGAAAACGATTTTAATATAATTTAAGTATATATTTAGCGTTACCCCCTACCCCCCCTCCTCTGCCTCCTCTGCCTCCTCTTCCTCCTCTTCCTCCTCTTCCTCCTCTTCCTCCTCTTCCTCCTCTTCCTCCTCTCCCTTTCCTTTTTTCCCCCCTCTTCAGGGGGCCATACATCGTTGTCCTCAGCAGCTTCTTCAGCTCTCTCTGAAACATATAAGCATGTATTATTATTATTATTAGATATTATACATATAACTATATTATATTATATATAAAAGTATTTTTCATTTACTTACATTCGCCGCTACAAGGTTTGCCAGGTTTGGCCTGACCACCCCTCTGGCCAGTTGGCCCAATATGTTCCTCCATTGTGACTGTAACATAACAGCAGAATTATAAGTATATATATTATAAATATACATTCTATTTTGTACACATATTGCATATACTTACAGCCCTCCCTGACTCGTATGCGGCAGCGATTTCCCGCTGCCGCGTCAAAATCGAGTCGAGTGACTCCTCCGAATTCCCTGCGACCGCGGTGGCTGTTGGCGGCGCGGAGGATGTTTCCGCTGCCGCGGTCGCTGTCTCCGTGGCGGAGCTTTCCTCCGCTGCCGCGGTCGCCCTCCCCGTGGCGGAGGTTTCCTCCGTTGCTGTGTCCGTAACTTTATCCATCTCACTTGTAACTTCCATAGTTCTAAAAAAAAAATAATATTATTTAATCAGCAACAAGCAACCAGCCGCAAATATTTCTGTTACACAACCATGGTAACGAAGCCTCTCGCATTCGTAATTGTAGCGAAACAAATGAATCATTCCAAGAATGTAAAAAATCTTATATAATAAACAGATATGTAAACTATGTATATATGGTATTATTTAAGAATACTAAATGCAAGTTAGAAATGTGCGTAAACGTTTGTAGAAATTTGTTCTAGTGATTTTAACACATTGCGGATGGGGCTCTGCGCGTTCGACACGCCCTCAAAGACCGCACATTTTCGAACGGTCCAAAAACATGCTTGGCAAGTAACAGGAAGCGGATACGCACATTTCTAATTTGCATTTAGTATTCTTAAATAATACCATATATACATAGTTTATATATCTGTTTATTATATAAGATTTTTTACATTCTTGGAATGATTCATTTGTTTCGCTACAATTACTTACGAATGCGAGAGGCTTCGTTACCATGGTTGTGTAACAGAAATTGTATGTACTTACATGCAATGTGTTCGTCACGTCCTAGTGCTATCACTTCAAGACTTGAACGTTGAATGAAACTGCGACCCTTCGCAGCTCGAAGTTAGGCCCAGTGTCGGTCTCGGAGCCGTGTTTGTGGTGGGGGGATTTACTAAATGGGACTACATGATAGGCCAGTGGTTCAAATAATGTCATTGGTTGTCTGCCAATGGTTCAAATATTATCATTGGTTGTCTGCCAATGGCAATGTCCAATGGTAGCATCGCAAGCATACCCTGGTCCAAATCATGATCCCACACAACGGTTCCTTTCCCTATTTCGAATTTCCCGCTACCGCTGTTTGCAGTTCGAAAATGATTGTTTTACACTTTCGTAGACGATGATGCTACATGTATTAGTACTATCGTAACGTGACTCGCATTCAGCTGTTATCTGCGTTTTTACGTCGCGTTCAGTCGTGATTTGTTCTCCAAGTGATACGGTCTAGGAGTGCAAAGCGCGCGATTATTATTTCTTATAGTTTTAGATTTTTTCTATTTCATTCTATTTCATTCTACTTCATTCTATTTTATTTTATTCAATTCTATTCTTTTTGATTCTACTTTTATATTCTACTCTATTCGGCATTATTCTACTGCATTTCATTGTAAACAATAGAAACAGATAAATTTAACAATTTCAAAAGTGTAGCGAAACGATGCCAAAGGTTGTGAATTCAATGAATTGGGAGGATGTGGTTTCTTCCCAATTGCTTAGACGTATGAAGGGGGGTGCATCGAAAAAACTGACCCTGACCACACCAAGATACAGCAAAAGAAAAATTATGAAGGAGAGGTAAGTGAGCATTTTGTTTCGTTACTATGATTTCGGTAATATGTTTCGATATGGTAAGAGCAAAAGTTCTCGTTACTGCTGGAAATACATTTTTTCGCTTTTTTGCTTTTGTACTTCCATTGCTCGGATTTTTATGATATTGACATATGCTGTAGTCCATACTCAATCATTAGAATGAAGTTGCAAAACAAAATCAACGGGTCGAAGTAGCTGATTAGTGTCATTTATACGTCATTTATATTTCACGTAAATTTCTGTATCATCGTAAACACTGACATCGAGATATCCCTTCCGTTTTTTGGGATCTTCGTCACGTACAAATGCTTTCCCGGTTGTATGGACGGATGTTCGTATTGTTTGACGAACAGATGGGGTCGAAAGAAAATTGTATGATTATTGTCGTAAAGAAAGCTGATTGCCTTCGTGTGTCCCTAAAGAAAGAAATTAGAAGGCCGAGGATCTGGAACTCGTTGCTTTTACGAGCGGTCCTTGAGACCCGGCCGCGTACGGCACGCAGATGGGAAGGTTCCAATTTCCGCGTCCTACAATTCATTCCCTCCCACGGTGAGGGCCCACTGCAGATATTATTTCAATACGTATTCTGCATTTGTTCGCAACAAACATTGTCTCTTCAATCTTCTGCAAAGAGCGTAGCCGATTCAAGATGGTCAAAATTGTTCTTACAGGTTTTTCAAATGAGTACTATACCGTTCGATCTAAATAGATTGATATTATTAATTAAATAATGTGAGCCAGTCACTGTGCCGTTGCAACCATTTCGAATCATAACCTGGAGTGAGCCGTTCAATCTTTCCATTTTAATTGAACACTTGCAAATGATAACGATGACAATACCAGATTACTGCAGCCCCTAATAATTCAACGAATGCCCCGAGGCCCGCGATTCTCTAAAGGAAAAACAAACTGATCTGTGGAAAACCACGCGACAGTCCTCGGCCACTTACCCGGCAATATATATATATATATATATATATATTTTGTCTGCGACCCAGGAAACCAAACGCTATTGGGGCGTCGAGTGCCTGGTCGTGTGTATATCGTCAGTCGAAGGCGCGACACAATCGCCGCTCGCACTCAACATAATTTACGACAAACGCACAACTGTTTCTTTCTCTTAGTACGACATTGACAGTATGCATCGTTAGCCCGTCGACCGGATTTATGGCCATAGAAAACGAATTACGGTTTTCCCCAATTCATGCGACTGTCCATCGTGGGTCCTATCGGCAGACCAGACCACCCGCGGGCCACGTGAAAATCTTGGAAATGCGGTCTAATTATCATAATACAAAATATTTAATTTTATTGATTAAAACTACTGAAAATTTAAATATTCTAATTTTAAAAGTCCAATTTTAAATTAGTATTACATTAAATTTATCCAGTCAAGTTAAATTATATTACAACAAAGTAATAAAATTGTTATGAAACACAAATAATTTAATTTTACTGAGTAATAAAAATTTAAATCTTCGCGTTTCACATTGTATACGTGACGCTGGGACCCCCAAACAGTCAGGGCACGATGTATATCTAATGGTACCGATGATGATGTATCGCGGTATCTACTATATACAGTTTACATCACCGTCGTTGCCCGCTGACGGAACCGGCGAAAATGTAAACCGATATCGTAGTATCTTAGTACTAAATAAACTATAGATGAATTTTTGTCCGAGGCTAAAATTTCAACACTAACGAATTCAATTTGATGTAGGATAAATGAATAAATATATTTAAAAGTATGAAATAATAATGTCCGTAAAAAAGAAAAGAAAAAAAAAAGATTCCTTCCAATACAAAATGTAACAACAAACAATGCCAAAGTTAGGATTTTCTTCCAACATACTCACTCATCAATTCATTATTAAGAACTATTATGATACATAACAGAAATATTAAATTAACTCTTTTACTTTCGAGATAATTAAAAACACTAACTTTATTTTAATTAACCCTGATACAAAAAAGTACGAAAAAATCACTTTTACTTATACTAATATTACTTTCTTCTTCTACAACACATGCACACACATTTTACAACCATTAAATTTATTCGTAAATAAATACTATAACTTATAATCATGTAATTCCATTTTTCAAATATATTAAATTAAGAAATCAATAATATTTATAATTTGTGCAAATAATAAAATTTTCCTCATTCAGAATCCTTTCAATGTAAATGAAACACTTATTGTTAAACTAAAATTTTAATGAAAACATTGTCCCATACTTTTACAACGTTACGACTTATTCCATTTGTAATGAAAGCGACGGGCAATTTGTACGGTTCGCATAAATTTATTCAACCTAGATAATTATTAAAATCTACCATCGAGATAACTGCAGCCCCTGAAAATTCTTAAAATAACGAACAACAGCAGTTCAACCGTTGGTGCTGGCGCACTGAATTTTTACCATTATTTAATTTGCATTTCTTATTCAAACTTTCATGTAATATTAACAATAAATCTCTACTTGTCACTCGTATGAAAACTATCTAAATTTTCAGCTGAATTCATCAATTGTATGTATGAAAAATATTTTGTAGCCAATGCTTTAGCCGCAATTAAAATAATATATATATATATGTTCTCACTCCAACAAAGCGAATTAATTCAAATAATTAACAGTTCAATATGATTCAATCAAATAAACCTAAATGAAATAAATTATATTATTACAATCATAGTACTAATTAACTATAACCCAATTATTTATTTCTAAGAAAATTACCCCGTAACTGTATATTAGAAATCGAATTCAATTATTCAATTAGATGGTGTCACATCTCTCGAACCGAGAAATCAAAATAGAAATTATATTCAACTCTATTATAAATTAATCCCACATTATCGAATTTTAATGAAAACATTGTCCCATACTTTTACAACGTTACGACTTATTCCATTTGTAATGAAAGCGACGGGCAATTTGTACGGTTCGCATAAATTTATTCAACCTAGATAATTATTAAAATCTACCATCGAGATAACTGCAGCCCCTGAAAATTCTTAAAATAACGAACAACAGCAGTTCAACCGTTGGTGCTGGCGCACTGAATTTTTACCATTATTTAATTTGCATTTCTTATTCAAACTTTCATGTAATATTAACAATAAATCTCTACTTGTCACTCGTATGAAAACTATCTAAATTTTCAGCTGAATTCATCAATTGTATGTATGAAAAATATTTTGTAGCCAATGCTTTAGCCGCAATTAAAATAATATATATATGTTCTCACTCCAACAAAGCGAATTAATTCAAATAATTAACAGTTCAATATGATTCAATCAAATAAACCTAAATGAAATAAATTATATTATTACAATCATAGTACTAATTAACTATAACCCAATTATTTATTTCTAAGAAAATTACCCCGTAACTGTATATTAGAAATCGAATTCAATTATTCAATTAGATGATGTCACATCTCTCGAACCGAGAAATCAAAATAGAAATTATATTCAACTCTATTATAAATTAATCCCACATATAAGTCTAAGTTCTAATATATAATATTATACTTTTTAAATAATAGATACGTACAATAAATTTTGATTGAGCTTAGATTTGTGCTACATCATTACTGAACTCCAATGGCGCATTATTATTATTTGACTTCGTGATAGTCAGAGATAACCACAGCTTGCAACCGGGTTGAAATTTTGCGCAGCTAGGTTTTTGTTGACCGGTGGGCCGTATTGCTATGCAACAAATCGTTGCTACTTGTATTGTCATCGTTATCATTTGCAAGTGTTCAATTAAAATGGAAAGATTGAACGGCTTACTCCAGGTTATGATTCGAAGTGGTTGCAACGGCACAGTGACTGGCTCACATTATTTAATTAATAATATCAATCTGTTTAGATCGAACGGTATAGTACTCATTTGAAAACCTTTATTTTTGTTTGTATATTTTGCATTTATAGAACTCAACAAGCTGCAGCGGCAAGGAAGATGCGCACCGAGAAGATCGAAGCAGCGGAGGTAAGTCAAGAAATGCCCCATTTCATCATCGAGCCAGGAACGCAAGAGCAATCATGTGCACAGCCAATCATCGATGAAGGATTAACCATAACGGACTTCCGGTTCGTGGTGGAGCAGGTACTACTGATAGGGTACCACTCGGCAACGTTCGAATGTACCACGCAACATCTGCAAGTGATCGGGATGAAGCGCTCGGGATTGTTAGCAACGATAACTCTGAAGTGCAAGATGTGCCAATATGAAGCGGAAGTGCACAGTCAAACGGCAGACAACAAAACAATGGACTTGCATTATACTACGACCCTCGCTGCAATCACTTCTGGAGGTGGTTACGCAAAGATGGAAGAAATGTTTGCAACAATGAACATTCCATGCATGTCAAGGACGGAATATCGAAGACGTCATGACGACATTGTTGAAGATTTGGTGGGTCTTGCTGAAGCAGAAATGCTAGCAGCGGCAGAAGAGGAGATACAATTAGCCGTCCGAAGAGGCGACGTTTCAGTTTCCGGTATTCCTTTCATCCCCGTCGTGGCTGACGGCAGCTGGATGAAAAGATCGTACCATAGTGGAAGGCATGACTCCTTGTCCGGTATTGGTGCAATAGCGGGATACCACACAAAAAAAGTGTTATTTGCAGGTGTGAAGAATAAAGTGTGTTTGATTTGCCACAACGCTTCGAAGAGGAAGGAAAGCCCCAGAGAACATAGATGCTTCAAGAACTGGGGGCGAAATGAGACATCCACGAGAATGGAGAGTGCTGCAATTGCTGAGGGTTTCCAGACCAGCATAGAAAAAAGAGGTCTGATATATAATATATTGATTGCCGATGGCGACAGCAGCGTATATAAAAGGATTTTGGATTGTGATCCATACAAGGCAGAGATGGTTCGTGTTAAAAAGATTGAGTGCACGAACCATTTATTGCGCAATTTTTGCAACAAACTGAAAGATGTTGTAAAGAAGACTCCACCTGGCATTTATCGAAAAGCCGTGGAAAATAACATTCGTAGACTGCGCACGGATGTTGTGAGGGCTGCAGTTTACAGGTCGAAGGAAAATCTTCCGACCCACCAAAAAATAAAAAATTTGCAAACGGATCTACTAAATATTCCTAGCCACGTTTTCGGAGAGCACAAGGAGTGTCGAAGACTAGGATATTTCTGCGACCGCCCAGAAAACACGGGAGAAGACAACTTGGTACCGCATCTCAAGAAAATCGGCACATATAACCGGATGCATGAGATCTTCCGTCCATTGATGGCTCATGCTGAAAGTTTGTTACATAATACTACAAACAATTCAGTTGAGAACCTCAATGCGATCATTGCAAAATATACTGGTGGGAAAAGGTTAAATTGGGGCCAGAGAGGGTCATATTCTGCGAGATGTGCAGCTGCTGTTGTACAGCACAACACGCAAAAACTAATATCAAAGGTAATAGAGGGCAAGGGTGTGAAACCGCCGAAATTGATAGAACAATTAGAAGAAAGAAGGAAAGGCATTAATGAAAAAGGAAACGAAAGGAAAAGAAAGTCTCCGAAGAAGGTGAGAAACCCGTTTTATTCAGCAACGGACCCGGATTATGGAGTTAGCGCAGAGAAACCGGATATGGAGCAACATCTATTTAGCTTTGAAAAAGAAAGGCACATGGAGATGCTGCAGGACTGGCAAGCGAATCGAAAGAAAATAGAGAGGGATACGGTAGAACAAAATAAAAGCCACGAGTGGCATACATACCGATCCAAATTACTTACAGCGTCGAACTTTGGCAAAGTGTGTCGGCGAAGGAAAACAACCAAGTGTGGAAATTTGGTAAAGTCACTGCTGTATGCAAACATATTGCAGCTGTCTGCCATTGAATATGGTCGGCAGTGTGAGAATATTGCCCGCGAACAACTTGCGAAGGAGGAAGACGTGGAAATCCGCAAATGCGGTCTCTTCATTGATGCAGAGATACCATTTTTGGGGGCAACTCCGGACGGCATAATTGACGACGACGGTATCGTGGAAATTAAATGCCCGAAGACGGCAGAAAAATTATAGCGAAGGTAATTTAAAACAGATCTGAGCTCGCGAGTCATTAGATTCGCTCGAGCGTACCCACGCAATGTCGGGTTGCACACTTAGTGTGCGCCTTCGCTGATTATTTCAGCGAAGGAAATTTAAAACAGATCTGAGCTCGCGAGTCATTAGATTCGCTCGAGCGTACCCACGCAATGTCGGGTTGCACACTTAGTGTGCGCCTTCGCTGATTATTTCAGCGAAGGAAATTTAAAACAGATCTGACCTCGCGAGTCATTAGATTCGCTCGAGCGTACCCACACAATGTCGGGTTGCACACTTAGTGTGCGCCTTCGCTGATTATTTCAGCGAAGGAAATTTAAAACAGATCTGACCTCGCGAGTCATTAGATTCGCTCGAGCGTACCCACGCAATGTCGGGTTGCACACTTAGTGTGCGCCTTCGCTGATTATTTCAGCGAAGGAAATTTAAAACAGATCTGACCTCGCGAGTCATTAGATTCGCTCGAGCGTACCCACGCAATGTCGGGTTGCACACTTAGTGTGCGCCTTCGCTGATTATTTCAGCGAAGGAAATTTAAAACAGATCTGACCTCGCGAGTCATTAGATTCGCTCGAGCGTACCCACGCAATGTCGGGTTGCACACTTAGTGTGCGAATTTTTCCTTGCATATTCCAGATGATGTTCACGCGGATCGGCAGTGAGGTGTGCTTGCGATGCTACCATTGACAGCGCCACTGCGGTTGAGGGAACGACCGACAATGTTCTGGCCAGAAGGAAAGAAGACGCTCTGGCATTCGACGCCCGGAAAACTGTATGTATTTGCAATATGTATGTACGATGAAATGCTTATTCATAATGTATGTACTTCTAATTCCACGTCCATGTTACAGGCAAGTATGAAGACAGTTCTGGCTAAATTGGCTCGGTAGGCGGAAACCACCTTCCATTTGACCGGAGGGAGAGAAGACTCTCTGGCATTCGACGCCCGGAAAACTGTATGTATTTGCAATATGTATGTACGATGAAATGCTTATTCATAATGTATGTACTTCTAATTCCACGTCCATGTTACAGGCAAGTATGAAGACAGTTCTGGCTAAATTGGCTCGGTAGGCGGAAACCATCTTCCATTTGACCGGACGGAGAGAAGACGCTCTGGCATACGACGCCCGGAAAACTGTATGTATTTGCAATATGTATGTACGATGAAATGCTTATTCATAATGTATGTACTTCTAATTCCACGTCCATGTTACAGGCAAGTATGAAGACAGTTCTGGCTAAATTGGCTCGGTAGGCGGAAACCATCTTCCATTTGACCGGAGGGAGAGAAGACGCTCTGGCATTCGACGCCCGGAAAACTGTATGTATTTGCAATATGTATGTACGATGAAATGCTTATTCATAATGTATGTACTTCTAATTCCACGTCCATGTTACAGGCAAGTATGAAGACAGTTCTGGCTAAATTGGCTCGGTAGGCGGAAACCATCTTCCATTTGACCGGAGGGAGAGAAGACGCTCTGGCATTCGACGCCCGGAAAACTGTATGTATTTGCAATATGTATGTACGATGAAATGCTTATTCATAATGTATGTACTTCTAATTCCACGTCCATGTTACAGGCAAGTATGAAGACAGTTCTGGCTAAATTGGCTCGGTAGGCGGAAACCACCTTCCATTTGACCGGAGGGAGAGAAGACGCTCTGGCATTCGACGCCCGGAAAACTGTATGTATTTGCAATATGTATGTACGATGAAATGCTTATTCATAATGTATGTACTTCTAATTCCACGTCCATGTTACAGGCAAGTATGAAGACAGTTCTGGCTAAATTGGCTCGGTAGGCGGAAACCATCTTCCATTTGACCGGACGGAGAGAAGACGCTCTGGCATTCGACGCCCGGAAAACTGTATGTATTTGCAATATGTATGTACGATGAAATGCTTATTCATAATGTATGTACTTCTAATTCCACGTCCATGTTACAGGCAAGTATGAAGACAGTTCTGGCTAAATTGGCTCGGTAGGCGGAAACCATCTTCCATTTGACCGGAGGGAGAGAAGACGCTCTGGCATTCGACGCCCGGAAAACTGTATGTATTTGCAATATGTATGTACGATGAAATGCTTATTCATAATGTATGTACTTCTAATTCCACGTCCATGTTACAGGCAAGTATGAAGACAGTTCTGGCTAAATTGGCTCGGTAGGCGGAAACCATCTTCCATTTGACCGGAGGGAGAGAAGACGCTCTGGCATTCGACGCCCGGAAAACTGTATGTATTTGCAATATGTATGTACGATGAAATGCTTATTCATAATGTATGTACTTCTAATTCCACGTCTATGTTACAGGCAAGTATGAAGACAGTTCTGGCTAAATTGGCCAGCGGAGATTTCCTCGGCGCCGACAGCAGCGACCGCAGCAGCGGAAACATCCTCCGCGCCGTCAACAGCCACCGCGGCAGCGGGCAATGCAGAGGAGTCACTCGACTCTATTTTGACGCGGCAGCGAGAAATCGCTGCCGCATACGAGTCAGGGAGGGCTGTAAGTATATGCAATATGTGTACAAAATAGAATGTATATTTATAATATATATACTTATAATTCTACTGTTATGTTACAGTCACAATGGAGGAACATACTTGGCCAACTGGCCAGAGAGGTGGCCAGGTCAAACCTGGCAAACCTTGTAGCGGCGAATGTAAGTAAATGAAAAATACTTTTATATATAATATAATATAGTAATATGTATAATATCTAATAATAATAATAATACATGCTTATATGTTTCAGAGAGAGAGCTGAAGAAGCTACTGAAGAAGACCATGTATGGCCCCCAGAAGAGGGGGGAAAAAAGGAAAGGGAGAGGAGGAAGAGGAGGAAGAGGAGGAAGAGAAGGAAGAGGAGGAAGAGGAGGAAGAGGAGGAAGAGAAGGAAGAGAAGGAAGAGGAGGAAGAGGAGGCAGAGGAGGCAGAGGAGGGGGGGTAGGGGGTAACTCTAAATATATACTTAATTTTTATTGAAATCGTTTTCATCATTTGTGTTCATTTTATTTACCAATTGCCCCATCGCCATCACTTTTTTCCTGATGTCCTATAATTATTCATCCTTACGTTTTTATATAAACGTAGTATATAAAGTACATATCATTAAATTATTATTATTATAAAAAAATCCATTATTATTTTAATATATATTATTACTCACCTACCCGATTACTCGACGAGCGTTCTTGCTGCAACTGCCGCGCCGCTCACGACTGCCCCGCACGCCACCTTCCCCTGGTCTAGTAACCTAGCGCGCGGCAGAATATCTTCGTGACAACTGTTCGCATCAAGTAAGATGGACGTGCCAATATTCGAGTGAGCAGTTCGTAAGTGGAAAATTTAGATTCCCAAAAGGATAAACTGGGATGCTTCGGATGTAGAAATGTCCATTTTTTTATTATTGTTCAGATATTTACAGTATTCGACGAGCGTTCTTGCTGCAACTGCCGCGCCGCTCACGACTGCCCCGCACGCCACCTTCCCCTGGTCTAGTAACCTAGCGCGCGGCAGAATATCTTCGTGACAACTGTTCGCATCAAGTAAAATGGACGTGTCAATATTCGAGTGAGCAGTTCCGGAGTTGGATATTTCGATTCAGAAAAGTCTAAGCTGGGGGGCTTCGGATGTAGAAATGTCCATTTCTTTATTATAGTTCAGATATTTACAGTATTCGACGAGCGTTCTTGCTGCAACTGCTACGAGTATGGGGACTGCCCCGCACGCCACATTCCCCTGGTCTAGTAACCTAGCGCGCGGCAGAATATCTTCGTGACAACTGTTCGCATCAAGTAAAATGGACGTGTCAATATTCGAGTGAGCAGTTCCGGAGTTGGATATTTCGATTCAGAAAAGTCTAAGCTGGGGGGCTTCGGTTGTAGAAATGTCCATTTCTTTATTATAGTTCAGATATTTACAGTATTCGACGAGCGTTCTTGCTGCAACTGCCGCGCCGCTCACAACTGCCCCGCACGCCACCTTCCCCTGGTCTAGTAACCTAGCGCGCGGCAGAACGGGCTCATGAAGCAGGAATCAGTTTCATGAAACTCAGTTTGTAAAACAGTTTTGACGACATGGCAACATTGCGGCGCGGAATGAAATGTGGCAACCATGTTTAGTCGCTATCCTTCTCTTTTAGCTTGCTTTCTCTCTTCCGTTACATTTTTACCGATACCCGTGATCACAGAAACATATGCGTGTGCCACCTGCCGGTAGAAAATATTTCTAATTTGGTTTGTCTAATGTCCGTTCGCACAACTGCAGCGCCACGATCCGTTACGGCCTAGGTGCACACTCCCTTAACGAAGACCTGGGAATTGGGATAGGTGTTGGAGATAAGGGTTTGTTTCTACCAGAAGCCCTTTAGCTAAAGGTTCTCCCGGCAGAAGTCAGCGAATAGGTGGAAGACCTTTGGGGATGACACGAAGTATTGTGCCGCCTCTGGCCATTTCCAGCTTTCGCTGGGGGTGATGTCAGAGATGATGAAATTAATAAAAATTTGAAACGTATTTTGTATTTTTAACTCCTCCTCTCACTCCTCGTCCTCCTCCGTCTTTTTTTCGGGGACCATATATGTTCTCCTTTATTAACTTTTTTAGTTCTCTCTGTAACGTAAAAGTATATATTATTATTACAATTTATTATTACACATATTATTATATTATATATATAAATATTTTTCATTTATTATTTTACATTTACTTACATTGGCAGCCACCATATTTACTGTCGTAGACTTTGCGGTCCCCCGAGCTAATTTGCCTAGAATAATCTTCCACTGCGACTGTAACATAAAAGCAGAATTAGAAGTACATATATTATAAATATACATTTTATTGTACACATATATTGCATATACTTACAGCTTTGCCGCAATTGTAGGTCAAAGCGATTTCCCTTGCTGTGACCACAGCATCATCGATCGTCCCCTCCGCATTGCCGTTGCTGCTTCCGGCACCAACGGTGTTTGAAGCGACGGCGTTATCGGAAACAGCGTTTGCTGCAACGCCGGAGGTGTTGCCTTCCTCCGTTATGCGCACCTCCTCGAGCTTCTCACTTATTTCTTTTTCCATATTTCTATAAGAAAAAAATAAAAATTCAATTTCTGGAACCTCCTCTTTCAAATAGAGTAGAATATAATAGTTGGATTAAAAAGAAGAGAATTAAATAGAATAAAATAGAATGAAATATAGAAATAATGTAAAATTGTAAGAAATAAAAATCGTACTTTGCACTTTTACACCGTACGCTTCGGAGAACAACACACAACTGAACGCGACGTTAACACGCAGGTAACAACTGAATGCGAGTCACGTCACGATACTCCTAATATATTTTGTTTCATCGCCTACGAAGGTGTAAGCAAAATGGTTTTCGAACCGCTACCAGCGGTGACGGGAAATTCGAAACAAGGAAAGCAGTCGTTGCCTTCTCTCCCTCCTCATCCTCCTCGTCCTCCTCCATCTTTTTTTCGAAGCCCCCTTTTTCGGGGGCCATATATGTCCGCCTTCAGTAATTCTTTCACTACTCTCTGTAACGTAAAAGTATATATTATTATTACAATTTATTATTATACGCCGAAAGTATTTTTCATTTATTATTTTACATTTACTTACATTGGCAGCCACCAAATCGACTCGAGGGCTTTATGGTCCCCCGAGCTAATTTGCCCACAAAAGTCTTCCACTGCGACCGTAACATAGAAGTAGAATTCGAAGTATATATATTATAACTATACATTTTATTGTACATATGTATTGCATATACTTACAGCTTTGCCGCAATTGTAGGCCAGAGCGATTTCCCTTGCTCTGGGCAGAGCATCGTCGATCGTCCCCTCCGCATTGCCGCTGCTGCTTCCCGCACTAACGGCGTTGTCGGAAACGGTGTTTGCTGCAACGCCGGAAGTGTTGCCTTTCGTGTTGTCACGAAAATCTTCCCGACGATCGCTTCCCGGTTAAACAACCACCGCCCTCGATACCTCGACCATCTTATTCTCGTTCCGTTGAATATAACGATACGCGTACGTCGCGAAGATTGCGAGCATTTGAGATTCTTACGAATCAACTGTCGCCCGTTGGGTCAGGTGATGGGCGATGGTGACGAAGTGCTCGAACAACGGACAAAAGAGGGAGACAAAAGAGGGAGGGACAAGGGAGGGACAAATGACGACGACATGAGATCGCGACAAATTTTCGTTACACACCGGATCCGTTTGGTCGGATTCGATCCGAGTACACATCAAATTTCGTAATAGTTTTATATATTCGCACCAATTACTGGTTATTTCACGGCATCGGTTATTTCCTAGAGACATTCGGCGTCTCCATGGAAAGCGGTTCTAGGGTTATGTGGCACAGGATCGTTTCTTTTCGCGATTGCTCGAGCGAATTTTCAGCCGACTCGTTCGAATCGTTGCGCCGATAAGTGAATTCTCCTACGAACGTTACCCCGGCGTTATCGAATCGAAGGTCGAACGCGGAATCTAGCTCGTAGACGTGTTATCTTCGATCAAGGAACTTCAAACCGAACGTGCCGGTAGGCAGAAGCGGGCGGAGGCACGTCGGCTGAAAGCGCGACACACCGGCGCTTCCAACGTAACCGTTTTATAATCGAGGAAAGAAAGCGCCAAAACCGCTCGTGACGGAGGGAAAGAGGCGGGGAAAAAGACGGAGAGAGAGAAATAGCGACAGATGAGGAGAAGGTGTTGGACGTTGGTTCGAGAAAACGAAATAGAAAACGTGCGCGGTAACGGGGAGGAAGAAAAATAGATCGAAAAGGTGGAAGCGCGCGAGAAAATCGCTCGCTCGAGGCTGTGACTGTTACGGAAAAAAAGAAACGGGATCGAATGTATGCGGCGTTAGCCTATAGTGGTATACACCTATGCGCGTACGTGTATGTGTACGCAACGAGTAATAACGCGATTAACGCGACATTGAAGCCTGATACTCGCTACGATATCAAACTGCAGCGTAGCGATTAACGTTCAAATGAGTCAGTGTTTCGTCGGACTAGAATTTTAGCTACCTTAGCCTTCAACCGATAGGAGTCCGTTTCATCGCCGATGGTTTTTCTACTTTCTTAGCCAACGTACCGATAAATTTACATACCGTACGATCGGGAGACTTCTTGCGGCGGCAGCTCCAAAGTATCTGCTTTGGAATGCGTCGTTATTATTTATCTGTTTCGATCCGATACGTCGTTCACTGGAATTCGCTGCAGTTGTTCATCAACAGGTATAACGATACCTTACTCGACAAAGAGGTTAATATTAACGATAATGACACCGTTTCTAGCCAGTCGATACGTAGGTACGACCGTGCAATCTCGATCGATTAAAACTTCGCTTCGTCGATAATTCCGTGCACAGTACACAGATACTTCTATATCAAGAGCTCTGCGACGTTAGACTCGCGGTTCGAATTTCGACGTTTCGAGTCAAACTGTTTCCTACTATGGATATTAGCCGCTAGGGGGAATGTCGGTACCGGTGTACCGGCACAAGCAAATTCGACCGTTCGTTGTCTCGAAAATACTCGCTTCAAAGTTCGAACTGTTACTCAAAGGGTGCGCATTATAAATGGAATAAAAATAACGTTCGGTGGAATCGTTAAAAGATTCGAATCGATCCTCGTAGTCGAACACGTTGCATCCGCCGATGTTCCGGCCGGATCGCGGCCCGTGGGTCAACGTACGTTCGACATTCGGTGTACCCCGTCTCGTCGTTTTTGTCGAATAAACGGCGAGACGGTAAGACAATAACACGATCGACATACGTTGGCCCGACCGTCAAACGCTCGCCTCGGCCTAAATGTATACGCGGTGTTTTTGCCTTAGGAGGCAATGACCGGCCTTCGACACCTGACGATGCTTCTCCTTGAACATCGGCCAGGTGTCTATATACAGGGTGTTCCACAATTATTTTAACAGCCGAAAATGAGGGGTAGCTGAGGTCATATGAAGTAACTTTTTTCTTTGCGAAAATGCAGTCTGCGACTTTGTTTACGAGTTATTACTCGCGCCTGACCAATGAGAGGTGACGGCGCGAAGTTCGAGAGCCCGCAGCACGAGGCTTTGACAGAAGGTCAGGACGGACTCGAGCCGCGTTCGAAGTATTGAACTAATCACGAAGCGAAAACTTTCCAGATTTTTTTTACTACGTAACAGTGATATTTAAAAAAAATACTGTTCACCTTTAGTTTAGAACATCTGGAGAATATTTACTAATTTTTCGGACCCGAAATAATATGTAGTTTAAACGTGACAGCCGTTTTAATTTTCTGGTGTGCATGACACTTTACGTGCACCATATGAAATTTTTATGCAAGGTGTACAGTGAGGATTAACAAAGTTCGTAAATGATATTTTAATTTGAATAATTCCGTGTCCGAACAGAATTCAACGAATGATTCGCAAAGCTGATTTAATAATAAAAAATCGCGTTAAGGGACGTAATGGATTTGTTTATTATATAATATTAATAAATTATAATTATTATCACTTACCCAATATTATTATAATTTTATTAAATTAAATAAAACTTATTATTATTAATTATAAATAAATATACTCTCTCTTTTCAAATATACTTTTTCCGGGTAACCACGGCAGCGGTGATGTAACAATCGGTTTAAGACCGACTTTCTTCTCACGATATTTTGAAGGAGCCTTTTTGATTTGAGCACCTCCAAATGTTGGTTCTCGCTCCGGTTTGGGTGATGTTTCCGGAGTTGTGAGCTCTGCACCATGCTTTCGCATTCTAACGACTTTGTCCATTGCTTGCTAAGCGATTCCATCGCACCCTAGCGGATCAAGGCCGCGGCTGCAGTGTGTCCTGCTGAATGCGGCCAATGTGCTGCACCACGAGCGCTCGATAGTCCTTGCGCTTCCGAGCACCCTTAGTGGCGTCTAGCGACCTGCCAGGCAGGAACCCAATGAGCACCTGATTGATGAACCGAGTACCCTTCATGGTCAGTTCTGCCTCGCGCCGCGCCAGCAATAACACCTCCTTGGCACTCCAACGTGCCTTTGCTGGCGCTGCGCGGTTCACATCATCTGACCAATTAAGGTGAGTGGACCTCAAGTGAACTGACCATGATGAGATGCGGTTGTGGAGGCTTTTTGAATTGAGGGTTTGGTCAATGCTAGATTGGTTGTGGGCGTTGTTGAAGGTGAAAGTGTTCGTTGGTCCGTTTGCAATTAGTAATCGGGATTGGGCAATGAAGTCCTCCATTATCTCGCCCCTTTCGTCAGAGTGTTGATTGTGCCAAAGCGGCGATTTGGCGTTACTATCTATGGTTATGAGGACGTTGCGGTTTTTCATGGTTTGGAGGATGGTTTCGAGATGATGGAGGAATGGCTGGATATTCTTACTGTACTAGAAGTACATATTGACGATTACAATTTTTAGGTCTTGGAAGGTGATTTCGACATATATGCAATGGGTATTATACAGCTTTTCTATTTTGAGTTCTTGCGTTCGGTGACTATCTTAGAGTTTGGACCGAAGCTACTAAGGGCATTATGAAAAGAGTAGGGTTCCTGAATTGCGAGGATGTCTATTCTTTCCTCGGAAGCGTAAACTTTTAGCTCCTCTAGTGCCTATCTGGAGTTCTGGGCGTTGACTTGGCCTACTTTGATGGTTGGCTTAATTTGGGGAAGGTTGGGCTTACAACCCATAATCAGTGCGAACAAGCACCTGGTTTATTGCCGCAATAAATTGCCGCCTGTCGGTGACTGGCCGAGGAAAAATCCGCATGTGCCATTGTGTTGTTTGCAATGGGCGAGTTTTTTTAGCCGCTAGCAAATTCCGGTTTCCTTCCATTCGCTCGCGCCCACAGGAAACCACGGGGAGGCGAACTCGTGACGCGACGCCACGCGTCTACTTAACGAAGACTAATGATTTAGGATGGGTGTTGGGGGTGAGGGATTTGTTTTCTACCGGAAGCCTTTTGGAGATAGGAACATTTATTGTAAGCTCGGCCACCGCGAAGGTGGCGCGAACATGTGACCTCGCCCATTAGGGCATACACAACACTTATCCATCCATCCCCGCACGGAACACCTACGAGGGGTCCGAGGAGGGATAAACCGTCGCCTTCTCTCAACGGTCATCAGGCCGGATACAGAAGACCCAGTCGTAACTCTGCGTCTGCAGTAAGGAGTTGTTTGTTTGTTTTAAGTTTGGTAGGCCGTGTATCCTACTCCAACTATGTTTATGGCTTTGGCCCTTCTTCTGGGTAACCACGGTTGCGGGTGCTCGGCACCGCACACCACCACTATCACGACGGCACTCTGCCGTATTTATTCATTCCCATTGTGCCACACGACAGTAATTGTGCAGCGTGGAAGGTCGGCGAATGACAATTAAGTTTTTGCATCATTGGCTCATTTAAGGGCTGACTGCCGAACCCGATGCAGCCAAACCGTGTCATGAAGCAAGGCACCGCTCGACAGGTCAAAGGGCCGCGAGTGCGCACACACCTCTCGACAAGCCCGAAGGCCGCGGGTGATAATAGCTAAATACCGTCGATTGCAGTGGCGGGCGCCAAGCGCCTCACGCAAGCACCGCAGTCGACCCAGCGTCTAGGCCTCTAGTAGGGAAGTCATTGCATTCACGCCATGCACAACGTGTTTGTACTTTGATTGGCTCCCACTCTCTTGATTCTTTCGTTACTTGAATTAGTGCGCACATGAACTTAACGAGATGCTCACTGCTAATGCAGAACAAGAGTTCCCCCTCGCCTGGCCGGCCATCAAGATGGTAACGATGGCTGGCCGCGTCCCGGGGAGAGATAAATCCTCCGCACTTCAATCCATATTCGGCGGCGTGAGGGGTCGCACCCCACACCGCCCCGAACCGGTGACCGCGCGAAAGGTGACCAGGGCCCCCGCCCTCATCACAGCGGCCGCTGGGGGGAGGTGACGAGTATATTGGAGAGTTATACTTAACCCTCGCCTCCTTGAGGCGACTCGTCGCGACCTCCACTATTGGCACGCGGAGGGCAATGAAACCAATATGGTCTGGTACACCCGCCGCCCGCCTACTCTCAGCTGCCCGGTGGTTCTCGGCATGGACGCACACGCCGGCCCCTAGCCCATCGGGCGGGATCGGTTCGTTCCCGATCCCGCTCGGCAGCCTCCTTCCGCGACATTACCTGTTCGCAGAAAGAGCCTGCCAGACCGTCTCTCCCGCCACGACATCAAGTGCGGCATGAGAGCTCCGGGGGCGCGTTCGCCGGCATGGGAGGAAAGATCCGCTCGCCATCTGGCGAACGCTAGTCGCCGGGCCCGGAGTTTGAAGCCCTCGACCGTCACTCGCTTCGGCGGGCCCCCCCGAGCACAGCTGGCGATGCTTGTGCGCCTATTTATAGGCGTGCTTACATTGGCTATGTTTACATAGGCGTGCCCCGTCGCCTGAAGCTCGAAGGGAAGATCCTTCGCCAGTGCAAGCGCCGTTACGGTAGACGTGGTGCGATATCCCCGTATAAGGCGGATGGCCATCAGCCTCTGCAGTCGGCGCAACAATTCCGTGCTGCGCTGGCTGATCATCACGTACGGCGCCCATATCGGAGAGCCGTACAAGGCCATAGACCGCACCACGCCCAGGTACAGGTGTCGCACCAAATCTCCCGGACCTCCGCGGTTGGGCAGCAGACGGCCCAAAGAGGCTGCCGCCTTTTCCACTCGGGGGACGAGACGGTCGAGATGCGCATCGAAGCTCCAGCGGCTGTCGAGGATCAGTCCGAGATAATTCAACTCGGTCTTCACCTCGACGCAGGCTTCTCCAACCCGGATCCACGATCTGGCCGGTGGCCGAGACCGAGGCTGTCTGTGAAACCAGACAGCCCCGGCCTTCTCCGGGGCTATTTTCAGCCCCAGATCGCGGATCCTCGCGACGACGGCTGTCACCGCAACCTCTGCTCGTCGGATGGTCCTCTCGAAGGTACTCCCGACGGCGATCACCAACGTGTCGTCCGCATAGCAGACGAGGGTGGCACCGTCGGGCAGGGAGGCCGTTTCCAGGACCGCGTTGTAACACAGGTCCCACAGGAGTGGTCCTAAAACGGATCCTTGCGGGACCCCGCGGTCCACTTCCCACCGCAACATACCGTACCGGCCCGGGTATTCAACCCACCTGTCCCGCAGGTAGGCCCCGATCACCCGCCTCAGATAGGGAGGCACCTGGTGCTTGATCAGGGCCTCGCTAATGGCGGACCAGGGCAGGGTGTTAAATGTGTTGACGATGTCAATGGACACCACCAAGCACACCCCGCCCCTTGCCACGGCATTGTCCGAGAGGGACTTGAGTAGATATCCTAGTTGCGTTCTGCAATCAAGGGCGAGGGGAAGGCTGAGCCGGAGGGGGGTGTAAAGGGAAGGAAGCATCATCGTGAGCGGCACGCGTCGTGAGGAGGGGGGAAGTCACCGATAAGGAGTTTTGCGGTTTTGCATCCGGAGAGGCTCTCGGACGCCTTACCCGGAAGTTGCTTATCTTGCGAAGCGATATCGGGGATTTTGGTTTCGTTTATTAGATTTCTTAAAGTATGGTTTTTTATCTCGGTATAATATTGTAGCGAGCGAGCGAGAGAGAGAGAGGGGAGGATGCAGCGGTTGTTCTCTCTCTTGCAAATGATGCGGACAGAGAGAGAGAGAGAGATATTTTTTCTCTCTCTTTTACTGTTTTTTGCTTTTTTCCCTTTGCAGCGAACATTTTATTCGCTACTGAGTTGAGTATTGGTATGGAAGTTGGTTCGTTGAACGTGCCATCGTTGCAATCGTTCGCAATGTCTAAGATATTTGAACACGGTGTTCATAATTTTTCGAGCATTCGTCGATGGATTTTTATCCGATATTGTGATGTTATTTTGTGCGACGTGTACTGTGTTTTTCGTCGGAGATATCCGCACGCTAGGTTTTCATACGTGGGTGAATGCGTGTTCAAATCGCGAGACTTGCTCGATTACGTGATATACAATAGTATTGATGTTTTAAAAGTAATCGTTCCTTTGAGCACGCAATGTCGTTCGAAGAGATGGTTGAAGAGGATTATTTTTAAATACCGTAAAGAAACTGATTATGTTTGCGTCGAATCAGTGTTGATACCATTATCAAAATTTGAACGGAGTATGACCAGAGGTGATTTCCTCCCTCCATTGAACAAAGTGAAGAGAAGATTGGAATATTCATTGCACGACGACGACGACGACGATGATTGGGATATTCGTAAAATCAAATGGGACATTAATTTACCGACCGAGAAACTCAATGCTTCACGCGTGAAATTCATATCGAAGTATTTTTCATCGAGTGACGAAGATACGTCGTGAGATGGTTCCTTCATTACAGAATTTGGCTTGGGGATACGTCATAAACTTATACCTGAACGATCAATTTCCGCTCCAGTGGAAAACAGCGACGGAACGTCTAATGCGAAAAGATTTGACGAGTCGCGTGAGTTTCATGTACACGAAACGATTTAGCCAAATTATAGTGAAATGACCCGCGATCGATTCACCGTCCGCGATACTACATATCATCGAGATGGGAGAGCATCGCGTGGTTGGTTGTATAGTGTAGTTACGTTCGTGAGAACTGGAAACTTAACCGACGACGTGAAATCAAAATTGAAAAAACTTCTTTTTAATAATTGATGTGAATTAATATTTTCACAAGATGACGCAAGTTTGCAAGGACATGTTGAAATCGTTAACACATATGTCAAGGATGATTCGAACTGTGGACGAGTATCGCGAATGGACGAAATCATGTATTGAATGTTTACAATGGTGTAGGAAATATATGATCATTGTGAAGAAAAACGAAGCACCCATAGGTGTAAAATCGAGTTTGCTGTCGATCATGTGTCGTATGAAAACTTTGAAGGTCTCGTTAGATCATCGGTTTTCATCACGCGTTGGTAGCGGTTTGTATGGAAACGTTGGCGCGAGAGCATCGACTCTTCGTTGGGAGAACATTGAGTCGGCGTTTAAGAATCGTATATCGACCGGCGTTGTGATCAACGTCGAGCATGTCGATCCACGTCATTTCTTGCAACACGCGAAGCGAATAGTTACGAATCGTATTACAGAACTTTTGAACGTTCATTTGTCGTTAAAAGTGAACGTAGTATTGGAGGCGGAATTTGTGCTGCGCGACGAGGTTTCGGTGAAAAGTTTTAGCACGCGAAACGTCGCGCTCTTTCATTCGTCGAATCTACGTCGCTGGTATGCGAAAGATGTTGTGCCAACGCTTTTGACATCGATAGAAGAGTTTCAAGAACGAGACAGTGGATGGGCGTTATCGAAGATCCTGCATTTGATGGTGAATTCCAATAAATATCAACCGTTACAAGCAGGTTGTCAGGTATCCGTGCCTCGAACAGTGCAATTAAAGAAAGCAGTCCTCAATGTGTACAGTGACGACGATAATGCATGTTTCTATTGGGCAGTGGTGGCAAGCCTATATCCAGCTAAAAATAATTTGAATCGCACATCATCCTATCCGCATTACAGCGATGTGCTTCACACCGAGAGATTCCAATTGCCGATGTTGTTCAAGGACATACCAAAGTTCGAAAAAGCGAATGACGTTTCCGTGAACGTGTTCGAGTGGGGAGGGGAACAAGAAAGATGTCGGACGTTGCATTTGACCTCAAGGAAGCGGGAGAAACATGTAAATTTGCTGCTCATACACGACTCCGAAAACTTGCGCAATTATTATCTGTGTATTAGGAATTTATCTCGTCTGGTTTCATCTCAGATCAGCACGCAGCACAATAAGCATATTTGCGATCGGTAAGATCCACACATGTAAATTTTTTTCTTTCTTCTGGATGATGGTGGTAGTGGTGGTGATGGTGGTGGTGGGCGAGAAAAACTAAAATAAAAAATTATGTTTTTTTTTGTCAGGTGTCTACAGTATTTCAAATCGCAGGAAAAATTGAGCATTCACGAGATCGACTGCAGTCGAATGAACGAATGTGCATTGAAACTTCCGACGGAAGACGATAAATGGCTGAAGTTCAAGAATTATGCGTACAAGGAACCGGCACCGTTCGTTATCTACGCAGACTTGGAATGCTTGCTGGAGAAACAGGAAGATCAAGGTCATGGAGCTTACTGTAGATATCAACATCACCATGCCTTCAGCGTAGGCTACTACCTCCATTGCCGATACGACAGTTCGTTGAGCGAGTATCAGGCTTATCGTGATGAGAAAGGTTGTATCTCATGGTTTGCATCGAAGTTGCACGAGTTGAGCTGTAAATTGCAGCCGGTGTTTGATCGAACGGTTCCAATGGCTCCGTTGACCGCCGCACAAATCTCAACTTTTCGTACCGCCACGTATTGTCACGTGTGCGAAGAACCACTCGGTAATGACGACGTGCGAGTGCATGATCATTGTCATTTCACAGGTGCGTATCGGGGTCCGGCGCACAGCCGTTGCAATCTGAGCTATCAATCCTCGTACGTGATACCGGTGGTTTTTCACAATTTGTCCGGCTACGACGCACACTTTTTCATCAAAGAATTGGCAAACGCGTTTGAAGGTAAAATAGACGCGTTACCGCTGACGAAAGAGAAGTACATTTCTTTCACGAAACACAGTAAGAGGAATAAAGATGCGATCAAAAAATCGTGGAAGAAGTGCATAAAGTTTCGATTCATCGATTCGTTCAAGTTCTTGAATTCGAGTCTGGACAAGTTGTCGTCGTACTTGGACAAGAGCGACTTGCATATCGTGAGGAGCCAATTCAATCGTCTTTCGAACGATGATTTTCATCTTCTAACCAGGAAAGGCGTTTTCCCATACGACTATGTATCGACCTATGACAAATTAAGCGACACTTGTTTACCACCGCGCGAAGCATTTTATAATCAGTTATGCGACAGCGAGATATCCGACGTCGACTATTGTCACGCGAACGAAGTTGGTCACGTTTCGGTATACAAACGTTAGGACAGTACAGCGACTTGTACTTGAAATTGGATGTGTTGTTGTTGGCCGACGTGTTTGAAAATTTTCGCGAAAAGTCGCTCGAGAATTATAAACTCGATCCAGCGCACTATTATACGTTGCCCGGTTTCGAGTGGGACGCGATGCTAAAATTGACGAAGATCGAGTTGGAATTGTTCACCGACGTTGACATGTTTTTGTTCGTGGAACGGGGAATACGAGGTGGGTTGAGTCAATGTTCGCATCGTTACGCGCGCGCGAATAACAAGTATATGTCGACGTACGATTCGGCCGAACCGTCTAGCTATCTGATGTATTTCGATGTTAATAATTTCTATGGCTGGGCCATGTCGCAGCCTTTGCCGCACAGGGGTTTCCAATGGGTTGACGATACGAGTAATTTCAACATCGATTCCGTGCCGATCGACAGTCCCGTCGGGTACATTTTAGAAGTTGACTTAGAGTATCCTCAGGAAATTCATGATGCTCATGCGGATCTTCCCTATTGCCTGATTCACGAGGTTGTGACGTTGCAAAAGAAACTGTTGACAACGCTTAGCGATAAGAATCGTTACGTACTCCATTATCGATACCTCCAGCAATGTTTGAGGTATAATTTAAAATTAAAGAAAATTCATCGGATACTGAAGTTTGAACAATCATGTTGGTTACGTCGTTACATAGATTTAAATACGAGGTTGCGCGCCAACGCAAACAATGACTTCTCGAAGAATCTGTTCAAACTGATGAACAATGCAGTGTTTGGAAAAACGATGGAAAACGTTCGAAATCATGTAAACGTAAAGTTGCTCTCGCGATGGAGCGGTCGACACGGTGCTAAGCATTTAATAGCTCGTCCAAATTTCCATAGCTGTACCGTATTCTCCGAGGATTTTGTCGCAGTTCAAATGAACCAGTTTTCTATTAAATTTTATAAACCTATTTACATAGGCATGTCAGTGTTGGACATATCAAAATTACATTTGTATGATTTTCATTATGGCTACATGCTTCCAAATTTTCAAGAAAGATGCAGGATTTTGTACACGGACACGGACAGTTTAATTTATCAGATTATTTGCGACGACGCGTACGAGATGATAAAACGTGACATTCACCGATACGATACTTCCAATTATGACAGAAATAACGTGTACGGCGTTCCGATCGCGAATAATAAAGTATTAGGATTAATGAAGGACGAGAACGGAGGTAAAATCATGACAGAGTTTGTGGGTCTTCGCTCGAAAATGTATGCTATTCGGGTACAAGACAAAGACGATGTAAAAAAGATTAAAGGAATTAAGACTAACGTGACGATTAAAAATATAACTTTCGACGACTATTTAGCATGCCTTCACGATCATTTAGAAAAATCAGTTTGCGTTAAATTGATAATGTCTATACAACATCAAGTGTATTCAGTATCACAGAGTAAATTAGCATTGAGTCCATACGATGATAAACGATACATTTTAAACAATTCGATCGAAACCCTTCCTTGGGGACATTATAAAATCGCGAAAGGGGGAGAGGGGGAGGCAGGAGGGAGAGGGAGTGGGGGGGAGTTAGAAAAAATAAAAGCGGTTATATAATTTTATCGATGTTTCGAATCCCGTGTTGCGCGCGCGTGTTCACTTTTATTTGTAAGCGGAAAAGGGGCGTATACGCTCCTTGTATTGTTATCTTGCGTGTAAGAAGGGGGAAAAATGGTAGGGGAATTGTATATATATAAGCTTTTGACATTGAGTACAGCGAGTAGTGCGTTCTACAGATTACTTTCTTATAGCGCAGTTGTTCTTCAGTATTATAATATTCACAATGTCAAATCAAACCAATAATTTTTTACATAAAAATGGATCTCACAACGATTATAAAAATTATGGGTAAGTAAAAGAAAGTTTGAAGGGAATAAAATGTTCCTTTTATGAAAGAAGAAAAAAAATATTGTATGTTATTTCTTTTATAGATACTCCATTTCGATGAAACGGTCGTTTCAACAGTCGCAGCAGAATCAGTTGCAGATACCGCGCAACGCACGAATCTTGGGTAGAAGATACTCCATAGCCGGCAATTATTTCAAGTTCCTTGAAATTTGTGTACGCGTGGATGAAAATTTGCGCGTCGAGTTTGTCTTGGGGGACAATCGTGGAACAGAGATTTCTTTTTCAATGGCTACGTGGAAACTGCTGGTGAAAACTAGAGATTATATTCACAATTACTTCGACGCGGACAAGAAGGAAAAACAAATTGATGAGACTTTATCGTTACAAATTGTAAATTTTAATGGAATGAGTCTAATCAAGTTGTTCGATTCTCAAGCATCGATTTATGTTACGAAAGAGACGATGGATAATTTGTACAAATTAGAGTTATGTATGGATCATATGTATTCATGGTTATTAGAAAATATTCCAGAAACTCAGGATAGATTCGCGAAGCTCGTTGACATTGTAAAAAACTCCAATAAAACGAGCAATAACAAATTGCTTCCAACTTTCTTCCTTCACTCTGCAGATCTCCTTCTTGTACTCATTCACGCCTCTCTTATATTCCAACACTTTTTCATTCACATTCTCTCCTCGTCGTCGAGCAATCTGCATTTTCTTTCGCATATTCCTTACATCCTTCTTCATTCTCGTTAACTTTTCCTTCCACCACATAATCTTTCTCTTCCTTTCTTTCTGATGTGTCTTCAACCACTTATCATTCGCACTATAAATCCACTGCAACATTTCGGCCACCAACTCATCCGCACTTTTTCCATTCGTCGTATTTAGTTCACTCATAATCGCACTTTCTCTTAGATCATTCATATACCCTTGCCAATCAACGTTCTTACAAGTCCACCTCCTCCCAGCATCGAAACATTCCATTCGCTCTTCATCACTTGTCATTTTAATACTCACAACATTATGGTCACTTATTCCCCATCCACTTGGGGACGAACACTTGGCACACGAATCACTCACAACAGTCACGTCTATATCACTCTGTCCATTTGGGCCTGAGAACGTGTACCACTCACTCGGCTCGTTTATCACTTGCATTCCATTCGCTATCACCCATTCTTCTAGTTCTCGTCCACGCATTTCATTTTCTCTCGACGGCCAGCTCCCTTACTGTACCATAAGGGAGACACAGCATTCGCATCCATACCAAACACAATCTTTTTTCCTCGCAAACACTCACACACTGCGTCCATGTATCTAAGATTACCCCTCTATATCTTCACCATATCTACAATACACAGACACCACATACAGCTCACCAAAGTCTCCCTTCAGCCATACACACACTCCACATTCATTTGTACATTCATTCACACAAACAGCTTCTATACATACGTCATTTACAACTATAGCTGATCCAACCCGTTCACTCTTGTTCATAAACACTTTCATAGTACCTGGCAATCCTTTCACACATCCATCTGCAAACACATATGGCTCTTGTAGCATTGCCACACTTATCCTTTTTTCATTCATGCTCACACCCAGATCACACATCACCGTATACGCCCGCTGACAGTTACACTGTATCATACTTAAACTGCCTCTACTCGTAACTAATTCTCATTCTCTCTCGTTCAGCCACACGCAGATATTCCGGACACTGTTCAGACATAACCGAGTGGTCGCACTCATTCCCTTTCAAACGACAATTACGACATACATACTTATCTCTTACGCAATTCATTCTCACATGCCCTTTTTCACAAAATTTCTGACATAAATTCTCCTTTTCTTTACATTCTTTGGCAATATGCCCAAACCCACAACATTTGAAACACCTCATTACACTCACATATTCTTTAAACTTACATGCTCTCCATTTCACATACACGCGTCCTTCTTCAAATAATTTATTCATCATTTTCACATTCATTTCCACTATTACGCTTCCTACACTCACATCCTTTCTACTCCTCCTACTTACTACTCGTACTTTCTCCTTAAACTCATCCATATTCACACAGTCCTTCAAATTTTTCTCATACAACTCATTCATAAAATCTTCTCCTGCCATTTCGTTTGGGACATCGAATATCATGATCTTCGGCCCAATTTTTCTCGGCATCTCGACCTTCAACCTCACTTTGGAAAACTTCTCACAGTCTCGCACTTTCTTTAACTCATCCATACTGACTGTCTCGATAGCCAATCCACCGCTTCTAATCTTTCGTACCGCTTTCACCCTCACATTCAGTTCCTTGCTTACTTCATTCATCACCTTCTCTCTCACTTGCTCACTGGTCATTTTTACCTTGTCATCCTTTGGTTTCACAATTACCGCATACTTCTTCTCTTTTGTTTCATTCACTCTACTTTTTTCACTCTGCTTTATCACATTCACTCCAGCAACACTTGCATACGTCCTACTCGATGTACCAGGCACACTTGCGTTTTTCACACATTCTTCTAATCTTCCTTTTAGTCTCTCATTCTCGCATATCAGCCTCATCATGCATTCTTCATATTCACTCACACAGTTCAATACAAGTTTACTCACACCTTTCGACACGCGGTTTGTTTCATTGAATATGCACTTCCTCAATTTCTCACCCACTGTTCGCATACACATCATCTCATTCGCTTCCGCATCCCGGACATTCGTAGTTTCACATACACTCATAGTCGACCTCATACTTCTTTCATCCTCATCACTCGACTCATTCTCTGCTATTTTTCGCCTCTTGCTCAGACTCCTACTGGCACTTCCTCTTCCCGTTTCAGAATTTCTTCCTCTTTCAGCACTTCCCGGCTCCCTATTGCCACTTTCTCCCACCTCCTCACTCCTTCCCTCCCCCAAAATAGTCTCCAAGTTAATTTTAGAATTTTTTTTCCTCATATTATTCCCACGAGTATGGGGGATAGACGGTCAACCTGGGCAGAGCCCCCCATGCCCAGGCAAGGCTATCTACAACTAAACTTTGCCCGGCGTTCAGAGGTTGGTCGCTAGTGGCTGGTGCACCCACCAGTCACACTCCGATGCCATCGATCGGGGTGTACCCCATCGCCGCGCACCATAGCTTAGGGTTAGGGATTTTTTAGAGAGCATGACCACATGACCACGGGCTTACGGTATGAGGTTCAATTTTAGTCTGACCTCCCACCTCAAGCCACTCCGGCTAGGTTAGACCTGCCAGGGAATCAAGTTCCCCGCCGGCACAGCCTTGAGGATCATCGAGGCTCGCAAGCCCCCCCCCCCCTCCACCACGACAAGGTACGAACCACAGGGGGGTGTAGATAGGGACAGAAGTCTCGAGTGATTTTACGTGCGGCACCTGCCCAAAGGCTTATCCACACGGCCCCCATGGGCGCGGAATTGAGATACGCTCAATAAGCGCGCTCCCACATGCCAAGCCATGCAGGAGCTACCAGTTACTACGAGGACGCGGACTCTCGTCAGCAGACAACTGGTGGTGCCGAGCCCTTTCTATGCTCTACCGGCTCAGCAGGTCGGTTCCCGAGCTGAATACCGCAGCTCACCCGTCGAGGCCCCTAACAATTTAAGGGGGGGACAGAACGAGGAGGGAGGGAACAGGTAAGGAGAGGAAGGGAAGGAGCCTCTGACCAGCTTTAGCCATTTACCACTGCCCCCTCGATGGACCTACCCACTGCCGGCCCGAGGTATCCCGAGCCAGATGGCCGGAACCTCGTGGGCACGCCGACACCCGAGGTACCAGTATTTAGAAGGCCGACTAGTAGGACCTGTCGTAGCTACGCTACTACCATGTTCGGAGACACCGCATCTCCAGCACTAGTCGGCTAGCGCTTCGGGATCGTTTAATCGCTACTCTACAACGCCTAGCACTTAAGGAATCAGCAGAATAGGACCCGGCAAGCCGTATCCTACCCGCCTTTCTGCCTGTGTTCAGCGCCCTACGCCATGTAGATAGGGACATTTTTTATTTTTTTTTATTTAAATAATCAATTAACAATGCAGCGTGGAGCTGAAGCTCATAGCTGCCTGATAGAACATAAAATAGTTTCCAAAATTGTAACAAAATATTCTTATAAATTTTTTGAAGTGAATCTAATTAATGGTAAGTATGACTTATTAATTTCTTTTGTTTTAATTTTTCCTTTTATTTATTTTTCAGAGTAAAAAATGGGTCTCTCAGCCGTCAGAAGAGTCTGACGTTACCGTCCCTGCCACGAGGAGGCGGACCCTCTACTTTCTACTAAACTATGGAAACTTTCCGGTAAGTAAAAACTTCTTTACTAAACTTTAAAAATTTTAAGAAATTTTCTTTTACTTCTATTAATTCTAGCCAGTTATTATGAGGTTGTCTAATTTCGTTGTATCTAAATTGGTTGTAGTCTTCACAATGAAACAGAATGTGCGCAGTATCCTCAAGAGCGCAGCTACAGATGGGGCACACGGCAGTATCGGATGCACCCCTCTTGAACAATGTATCGTTCAATGGTCCATACCCCGTGAAAAGATAGGCACAGTACCTGGATAGTATGAACCAAGGTCTTGTTTCGCAGAATCATACTGTTACGAATTACGACACTTCTTCCGCGTCGCGGCATTTTATTTACAAAAGAGAACACGAACTATAATACAACTGGATTAGATTATGTTAGAGATCTTTGAATTAGATGGTGTTGATCGCTCGACGGACCGATCCCGACTCCTCGATTGTCCGTTGATCAAACACCTCCGTGGCAACCCCTCTCTTCTATTTTTCTTTATGGAGTTGCTCACAACAGGGCAGTTTCACATTACAGCGACTTGATTTGGACAAGTCGCCGTAGCAATACATTCTTAATGAAGTTATAAGTCATTCTGCCGTGTGCGTCCTGATCCCAATTAGCCTGCCATTGCGCAATTATGAAATAATTCAGATCTTCTAATTTCTTAATTATCATCGCATCCTCAGTGATCTCCAACGGGTTGAACTCGAATCCCTTCCAAGAAACGAAGAGTTGCTTTTTAATCCTCATACTGATTCCAAATTTGATAATTTCCAAGTCCAACGGCAAAATCCCAGAAATAACTTGCAAAGCTGCAGTAGATGTTGTTCTACAAGCCCTAGTAAGTAACAGCAATATCGCGCGTTGAGTAGCCAAGATGTTTCTCTTAACAAAAACAGTTTCAGCTCTTTCAAACCACATCACAGAGCCGTATCTAATGATGGGTAAGCAAACTGAACTGTAGAGTAACTTAATAATGGGCACCTTTATGCCCCATTCCTCGTGCGCAGATCGTTTTATTGCCATTATGTATTTCACAAGATTATCACGAACTCTTTTCACATGATGAACAAAAGTCATGCCCCGATCAACAGTTACTCCAAGGTATTTATATGTGTCCACGTATTTTATTCTGGAGCCATCAATCTTAATACTAGGTAACCGCTCTCGGTGCATTTTACCCTTCATTAGCATAGCACAGGTCTTAGCTATTGATACCTTTAGCTTGCTGACAGTACACCATTTCAAAACTTCGTCGATGACTCCAGTTGCCATCTGCTCAAGTTCTCTACGAGAATTGCCCTTAATTAGAATTGTAACATCGTCAGCATAGGCTATAACTTCTATGTCGTCTTCATTAAAAGTATCCCGAAATGTATTTAGGAGATCATTCAAACACCAATTCCAGGCTAGTGGTCCAATAATAGAACCCTGGGGACATCTTTTAGTAACTTTATAAGTGTGTTCTTCATATTTATTTCTTACTAAAACTTTGCGTCTGCAATAATATTTGTCTATAATCTTAATTAGGCAAGAGCTGCACTCAGCCCTTACTAGGCAATTCTTAATGTAAGGCCACCAAATATTATCGAACGCTCCTTCGATATCCATGAACACCGAAACAACGTATTTCTTTTCAGTAACAGCAATGCCCTTCTTAAAACGCAAAAATGCGTCTTCCGTAGATCGACCTGCCCTAAATCCAAATTGATTATCGTTGTTTAATTTCTTTTCCTGATACTTTGTTTCAATTCTGTTTACTATAACTCTTTCATAAATTTTACTGAATATGGACAGTAGTGCTATTGGCCTGTAACTTTTAACTAACTCCTTGTTAGCATCAAGACTCTTAGGAATAATCTTCAATTCGGCCGTTTTCCAGATTTTAGGAAATTCTCTTTCGCGAAGGCATTTATTGTAGAGCAGAACCAATAATTCTTTTTTGCATCTCCAAAACTCCTTAATGATCTCAATGCCAAATCCGTCTAAACCAGGCGCCTTTTTATTTTTACTCTTTTTAATAGCATTTATTATTTCTTCTTCCGAAATATCTGGTTCTAAATTTAAATTTATGTACTCATTATTTGCAGCTCTAATTCGTCCATGGACATCAATCTCATCTACTCTATTTTCATTGGGTATAAATTTGCTCACCAACAGATCTACTGATTCCTTCCATGATGAAGTTCTTTCACCATCTGTTCTAAGCAAAGAGCCGATGCAGCAGCTCTTGTTTAATTTATCTCTTGCCATTTTGTGAAGGATGCCCCAGGGGTTCGCATTCCCTTCTTCACTAACAAAATGCTTGCAAGAAGCACTCTTACTCTTCCTTATTTCAGCCACGTATTTATTCCTGGCTGACCTGTATTGTTGGATGTACTCATCGACGTTATTAAAATACAGTCTCCTAGCGCGTGACAATTGTTTCTTTTTTATACGAGTTGTTGTTCTAAGCTCGTCCAAATACTCGCACCACCATGGTACAGATCGATTTGTTCTTCGATTCCCAGTCATAGAACCATTGCACGCTAGTCTTAGAATCGCAGAAACCGCTCTAGCAGCTTGGTCTGCACTAGAATCCTCAACTCTTTCGATGGTTTGTTCGTTAAATTTTTGATCCAATATCTCCTCGAATCTTTCCCAATTTGCCGTCCGAAGATTGTAAGACGTTTTAAATGTTTGCAAGGCAAACAGATTTCTCTTAAAAGATATCTTAAACAAGATCAAATTATGGTCGCTCGTGTTAATCTTGTCGGAGACGGACCACAGTATTCTATCGTCTCTAGCTAGACGACCTGCTATCGTGAGATCGATATTTGATTCTCCTTGGGTAGACAAGAAAGTGCAGACATCGCTGGGTGCATTCATGATTTTCAGGCTATTGGCAAGAACGAAATCCTCGAGAGCTCTACCTCTGTCATCTGTAATATCAGAGAACCAGGTACTAGATTTCGCATTTGCATCCATGCAGATGAAAAACTTGCTCTCTTGAAATACATTTGACCCCATGATGCGTTCCATTCTATCTAACAGTCCCTCGATAGGAAGAGAGAACTGGCAATACACATTTAGTAGTAACACAGATTCCTGTCCCACCGAAACACGACAACATATCGTATGTTCAGAATCGAATTGCGTTAAGTGAAATACCTCGAGTTTTTCGTTGCTTACTGCAACGGCAACCCACGGGTATCCATTGTTTGATTGAAAAACTCTGAAAGTCAAACCATATCCCCTTACTAAGTTTTTATACGCATAGGGTTCCTGGATACACAGCACGTCAAAGTGCCCATCGGTCATAATCTTCCGCAGGTCAGCTGCCGCTGCAGCACTTCTTTGGGCATTTATTTGTCCAACTTTTAGGTCCATTTGAGTTTGCTCTTATACAGTTCAACCTGTCGGATATACTCGGGACAGTTTCCGCTCCTAGTAGAATGATCTGAATCCTTCCGCTTGAAGCGGACACAATTAGCACATCTCGGCCGCTCCTTACGCTTACAATCATCTTTCAAATGATCCATATCACCGCAGTGTTCACAGACCTGTTTAGGGACAGTACAGCTCTTCGCCATATGCCCAAAAGCCAAACACTTGTAACAACGCACAATGTTTACATATTCTCTGATGTTATATATTCGCCAAGTCATAAAGACTTTACCCTTGGCCAAAACACTTCGGTACTGTTTCCCAGGGACTTGGACGATCTAGTTTACAAGTTCACTGTTTCTAGTTTTAAAGGAGTATCTGAAATTCACTTTAGATTTTAACTCCAAGGTAAGAACCACGGGGGGGGGGGGGGTAGATAGGGACAGTTTAGTGTGAATCCGGCCACCACGAAGGTGACGCGGATATGCTTCCTCGCCCGTTCGGGCATACACAACTAAATTTCCATCTACTTCCAGCGGCCCCACGTTCAAGGGAAAGGGACGAGGAAAAATCCGCACGTGCCATTGAGACGTTTACAATGGACGAGTTCTTTAGCCGCCAGCGAATTTCAGTTTCCATCCATCGCTGGCGCCCACGGGGAACCACGGGGAGGCGAACTCGTGACGCGACGCCTCGCGTCCACTAAACGAAGACCTAGGAAATCGGGATGGGTGTTGGAATCAGGATTTTTCCTACCGGAAGCCCTTTAACCAAATGGTTTCCCGGCAGAAGGATGCGAATACCTGGAAGACCTTTTCTGACGACACGAAGTGTTGTGCCGCCTCAGGCCATTTCCAGCTTCCGCTAGGGGTGATGTCCCGCAGAGCCTCTCTCTGCGGGTCGAAGTCCTTGCAGTGGAGAAGGAAGTGGTCTACCGTGTCCGACCCGTGACCACACTCACACGCCTCACTGTCGGCAACCCCGTACGCGAAGAGGCGCGAACGGAAATCCCCATGTCCAGTGAGGACTTGTGTGGTGTAGTGGTTCGGTATCATCCACCGGGCCGCCATCCTTCTCTCGATGCTGCTGAAGAAGGTGTAAGTTGTGCGGCCTTTGTGGGAGGAGTCCCACATGGATTGCCACACCCTTTTCACCTCAGCCACAATCCTAATTTTCGCATCGTTGGTTCCCGCTGGGACCACGATGTTACTGATCCTGGCGTCCATATTTCTCCTAACCTGGTAAAGGGCTTTGGCCTGTTGTAGCTCAAGACCGATAGGGGTTGGGGGGGGGGGGGTACCGGCCACCACGCACATGCAATCCCACGATGACCGGCGGTATGCACCAGTCACCGCAATGAGAGCACGGCGCTGAGCGGCTCCGAGTATTCCCAACTCCCCTGCCGTGCACCCTTCGGCCCATCCGGCAGCGGCGTAAGTCGCTACCGGGATGAAGACCCCGCGGTACACGGCCGAGAGTGCTCTGAAACCGAGCCCCCATCCTCGACAATGACAATGGGATCGGACACCCATGTCCCTATCTAAGTGGACGCCTAGGTATCTAACTGTATTCTTGAATTTAATTGACCTCGCTCCGATCCGAATGACCGGCGGTCTCTTCTGAAAATCTACTTTCGATACGCGGACTGCTTTTCTTTTTCTATCGGGACGCGATCCTCCCCGTCGGCCTATTTTTCCCCTGTCTACGTACCCATTCCGGAGTACGATCGCTTCCGATTTCGAATCGGATATCTCTAACTTAGCTGTCCTGCACCAACCTAGGATCTGGTCGACAACGCATTGACCCTCGATCTCTAGGTCTCTGCGGCTGTTTCCCCCCACGAGGACGATGAGGTCGTCCGCGTATGCTACAAACCTATTCTCAACTGAGGTTTGGAGTAACCTCAGGAGACCGTCGAACATAAGGTTCCAGCACGCGGGGCCGAGGACGGAACCTTGCGGGCATCTTCTTGTCGCGCGCTTGGAGATCCTTTCTGTTCCTACCGTGAGACTGACCTTGCGGTCCTCGAAGTAATTGGAGATTACCTCGAAGACGTTGCGCGGGCAGTCTCGATTCCTAAGACTACCTAACACTAGGGGCCACCAGACGCTGTCGAAGGCTCCGGAAATGTCGAAGAGTAGTGCGATCACATGCCGATGTTCGGTGTCATCAACCATGCGGCGCAACTCGACAATTGCATCTTCAGTCGACTTTCCGCGCGTAAACCCGTACTGTCTGCTGGAGATGCGTCCCGTCGCCATCGCCGTCTGCTCTAATCTGCTCTTAAGGAGCTTCTCAAACGTTTTCCCGATCACGGAGAGGAGGCATATCGGTCGGTAGGACTTTGGGTCCTTCTCGTCCTTTCCTTCGCCTTTCAGGAGGATTCTCAGAGAGCCCACCTTCCAGGCGGAGGGGAAGACGCCCCATCGAAGGCACCCATTGAATAATCGCGTGAGTTCCCCGAGGATCGTTTTCGCGGAGGCCTTCAGGACCTGTACCTCAATGAGGTCCAGTCCTGGCGCCTTTCTATTTCCGAAGGAACGAATTGCTCCGGCCACCTCCACCAAGGAAAAGGGCGAGACGTCGGCGGTATTCGGGGCAATTCGCGCCTCTTCCCGGAGAACCCTTTGTGTCGGCGAGTCGAGTTCAGGTCAGTCGTCAGGGACGTGGGCTTCCAGAAGCTCGCTGGCGGTTTCCAAAGCACCGGTTGTGCTTTTATTGTTGCACCGGAGTGTGCTTATTACTTTCTCTACACGGAGTTTATTTGCCTGGAGCTTGTATACGATGCCCCAGGGCTCCGTGTTCCCATTCGACGTCACGAAGTTTTGCCAGCTTTCCCGTTTCGCCCTCTTCACCTTCCTGCTGTAGTTCCGCAACGAAGTACGGTACTCCTGCAGTTTTTGGAGGCGGGAGGGTCCGTCTATCGTCTTCTGGAAGGCACGCCTCTGCCTGTACACGGCCTTTTTGAGCTTCGTTAGCTCTTTTGTCCACCACGGGTTGGACTTTCTAAATTTCCTCTTCCTAGGCATTGACGCGGTGCAGGCGTCAGTGATGACGGCTGTGAGCGTCTCTGCCATTCTACCTACATTTTCTACTGACCCCAAACTCAGGACTTCGAGCCTCGACCGTGAGTGATCGGACAGGGCCACCGAGAACCGCTCCCAATCCGCTCGACGAGTGTCGAACCGAGAGTTCGCTGCTCCCTGATTTCCCGTCGCGGCCCTAGGTGCCCGCAGCCGGATGTCGATGGCGTTATGATCGCTAGTCGCCCATTCGCTTCTTATTCTCCATTCTCTGATATATGGGGCCATGGAGGGGGATGCCAAGGTAACGTCGATGTATGACGATCCTTTTGGCGTCCAGAAGGTGGGTGGTTGACTAGCGTGGCTAGCTACAGTTAATCTAAACGCGGAGACTAATCTTTCTAACTACGCTCCCCTCTCGTCTGTGCTGTGCGGGCTCCAGAGCAAGGATTGCGCGTTCGCGTCGACTGAAATTATTATTCTCTTCCCCCTCAATGCTAGGAGTACCGTCTCCAAATGCTTGAGGTGCTTCTCTATCTCGTCTTGGTGCTGGAAGTAATATGACACCGCGTAGAAGGAGAAGCCGGGGGCCAGCACTTCCGCACATGCGCAGTGCGGGTTACTGAGCTGTGAGATGAACGTGACCTCAAAGTGAGGGTTGGGGATGGCGACAGCGGCCCACGGGGAGTGGGTTTTCACCGCCGCCACCCTCACTCCGGTCCCTAATCCGTTTACCCTATATCCTGCGCCTTGCTTACTGACATGTAGTTCCTGCAGGAGCAGAACGTCCAGTCGCTTTTGCTCTATTAGCTCCCTGATTTCGCCCGTTACTACAGCTGAACGTCGCATGTTCAGCTGTAGGATCCTAATTCCCGTGGCTACATTCGCGATCGCGGGGCCGCGGTTTCGCGTTGGGGTTGGGGGGCCGCGGGGGTTGTTTTTCCTATTATTCTTTTTTTTTTTTATCGTGGGGGAAATCTGCTGGCCAGACACACCCGCCCCGCCCGGAAGGGCGGGGCGGGGGTAGTGCGGGGTTCGACCCGCTAAAACCCCCACGGCGGCCTAGGGCGCTGGCGAGTAGCGGGGGAGCCACGGGAACTCTTAACGAACACAACCGCGGCTCCCCCTCGCCTGGCCGGCCACCAGGATGGAATGGCGGTGGCCGACCGCGTCCCGGGGGGAGATTTATCCTCCCCCGAGAATAATCTTGGTTCGGTGGTGCAGGGGACCGCTCCCCGCACCGCCTCGTCACGACGGCCGCTTTTCAATGAGGGTGCCCAGGGCCCCCGCCCTGGGCACGGCGGTCGTCGAGGGCGACGATGTTCGTCGCCCCACTCCTGGTATAGGGAGGACATCTTCGGTTGGCGGGCGGCGGGCAATTAAACCAGCATAATCTGGTACACCCGCCGCCCGCCTATTCTCAGCTGCTCGGGGCGGCTCTAGGCGTGGGCGCACACGCCGCACCCCCCGCTCACGGCGACCCCGCTCGGCAGCCTCCTTCTGCAACATTACCTGTTCGCAGAAGGCGATGGCTGCCGCCCATTTTCTCGGGCTCTCCAGCATGGCCCCAACTAAGCTGGAGAGAGCGAGGTCGCGACCAACTTACCTTCTTAGGACTCGGCACAGCACTGAAAAGGCGGGGCATACCTCCAGTGTATGCTGCGCCGAGTCCTCCTCCGCGCCACAGTGGTGGCACACCGTCGTCGCTTCCCGACCGATGCGACACAGGTAGACACCGAAGCAGCCATGCCCGGTGAATACCTGCATCGCACGGTAGGAGAGCCTGCCAAACCGCCTCTCCCGCCACGAGGTGAAGTGCGGCAGGAGAGCCCCAGGGACGCGCTCGCCGGCATGGGAACAAAGCTCCGCATGCCATCTGGCGAGCGCAAGTCCCCGGGCCTGGAGCTCGAAGCACTGGACCGCCTCCTGCCCCGGCGGCCCCCCCCCCGAGCCCGGCCAGCGATGCATATGCGCCTATAAATATAGGCGCGCATCGCCGCCTGCAGCGCGAAGGGAATTTCTCCCGTCAGAGCAAGCGCCGCCACGGTAGACGTGGTGCGGTAGCCTCTTATGAGGCGAAGGGACATCTGCCTCTGAAGCCAGCGAAACAACAGTGTGTTGCGCCGGTTTGCCCTCACGGACGGCGCCCAAACCGGGGCGCCGTATAAGGTCATGGACCGCACCACGCCCAGGTATAGGCGGCTCACCATATCGCCCGGCCCCCCGAGATTAGGCAATAGGCGGACTAACGCAGCTGCCGCCCTCTCAACTCGGGGGCCGAGACGGCCGAAATGCGCTCCGAACCTCCAGTAGCTGTCGAGGATCAGTCCGAGATACTCCAACCCGGATCAGACGGCCTCGGCCTTCTCTGGGGCCATCTTCAGCCCCAGATCGTGGATCCTCGCGACGACGACTGCCACCGCAACCTCCGCTCGTCGGATGGTCCTCTCGAAGGTGTCCCCGACGGTGACCACCAACGTGTCGTCTGCATAGCAGACAAGGGTGGCACCGTCGGGCAGGGAGGCCCTCTCCAGGACCGCGTTATACCCCAGGTCCCACAGGAGTGGTCCTAGCACCCCTAGGACCCCTGTGGGACCCCGCAGTCCACCTCCCTCCGAATCATCCCGCACCGGCCCGGGTATTCTACCCACCTGTCCCGCAGGTAGGCCCCGATCACCCGCCGCAGATAGGGAGGCACCTAATGCTCGACCAGGGCCTCCCTAATGGCAGACCAGGGCAGGGTGTTGAAGGCATTGACGATGTCAATGGACACCGCCAAGCACACCCCGCCCCGTGCCACGGCATTGTCCGAGAGGGACTTAAGACGATCGATTGCGACGATCGTCGACCGCCCCTCCCGGAAGCCGAACTGGCAGTCCGCCAGATCGGGGCCATCGCTGAACAGGTGCCTGGCGAGGCGGGCGGCAATGATCTTCTCAAAGATCTTGCCCACCTCGTCCAGGAGACAAATGGGCCGGTACGCGGAGGGAGAATCCGCAGGCCTCCCATCCTTCCTTAAGAGGACCATCCGACTTCTCCTCCAGAGGTCCGGGAACACCCCGAGCCTCAGAAGTCCGGAGTAGAGGCTTCTTAGCCTCTCGCCCAGGACGCTCATGGCAAGCAACCAGACTCGGCCGGGGATACCGTCCGCCCCCGGGGCAGTATTCTTGCCCCGGAGCCATTTGATTACCCCGGCCATTTCCTCCGGCGCGACCTCCAGATCCGGGGACCACTGATGTCCCTCTAGCTGAGGGATCCAGGCTCTCCGTCACAGGGGGCGCCCAGGGACGTAATCGTCCCATCGCCATTTTGTATGGGCGCCCCCATGGGTCTCGGTTTAAGGTACCGAGAAGGTCGCGCCAGGCCTGGCTCTTCGCCTGCCTGATGGCCAGCTGCAGGGCGACTACCTTCTCCCTGTATCGCCCATACAGCCGGATAGCCAGCTCCACGTCGGAACGTCGTCGTCGACGGGCGCGGACGCACTCTGTGCGCAAATCCGCTATCGAGCACGTCCACCAGTACACCGCCTTGCTCGGGAAGACTCTGGCCCGGGGCATGGCGATGTCGCAAATCGACGTCATTGCGCCCCGGAACCAATGGGCCTCCCTTGTCCCGTCGACTGGCCCGGCCGGTGTTGCCGGCCAGGCCACGACGTGGGCTGCCGCCATCAGAGCGTCCTGGTCGATGCGCTACAGCGCCCACCGCGGCTGAGGTGATCCCTCATCAGCGGGGCGACGTCGGGGCGTCGATGGGGCGGCGGAGAGGCCGAGAACAATGTACCTGTGGTCGGACAGCGTCTCGACCTCCTCCCTCCACCCCGTAATACGGCACGCGGCTGGGGGCGTTGCCCATGAAAGGTCAACGATGGACCCCCCATTGTGCCGCACGCACGTATGGACCGTGCCCGAGTTTAAAAGACGGAGCTCGAGTACCGCCGCCCAATCAAGCACCTCCCGGCCCCTCGGGTCTGTCCTGGGGGAACCCCAAGCTGTAGACTTGACGTTGAAATCCCCCAGGACCAGCACCGGACGTGGCTGGCAGCGGGAGACGCATCTCCCCACCACGTCCAGATACTGCTCGAATTCCTCGAGGGACCATCTCGGAGGTGCGTAGATCGCCACAACCGCGGTGCCGCCCCAGTCAACGGCCAGGTATCCCCGGCCGCGCTCGATAACGGTGCACGCCGGGGACCCGGGCCGGCCTCCCCATATTATAACGGCGGAGCCGCCCAGGACCCCCATCCAATGTGGATGGTCGGGAATCCTGTACGGCTCCGCCGCTACGGCCAACCCGGCACCCCGCTCGGCCATGAATTGCACAAGAAGGTCCTGTGCCCTGGCCGAGCGGTTCAGGTTGGCCTGTATTATAGGGCCCTTCGGCCCCATTATAGGCAGGCCTCAACATCCATCGCCGCCGCGGGAGCGGTGGCGTCTGGGGTCTCTTTGGCCCCATCCGCCCCCGCGGGCGCGACGATGGCACCTTTTGGTGCCTCTTTCGGTTTGTTGGCCACGGTGGCCGCCGCCTTAGCCACCGTGGTCTTTCTCCCCCTGCTCCCTCTGCCGCGTCTCGCGCTGGCAGGGCACGCCCGGCTACCGAGGCGGTGATCGGCTGGCTTGCCTACACCCGCACAAAGCGGGCAATTTGGCTTTGCCATACAGCCGGTCACTTTGTGGTCCCAACTGCCGCACCCAAAGCAGCAGTCGGAACGATCCTCGGCCGTATTGCACCGCTGCCTAGTGTGGCCCAGGCCAAGGCAGCGATAGCACTGCAAGGGACGGGCGCTGAGGGCCTCCACCGTCGCCTGAGTCCAGCCCACCGTGATTTTGCCCACGGCCGCAACTTTGCGTGCGGCCGCAGCAGGGCACTGGATCCAGAGGGTGCCCAAACCAGAGGGGGAAGGCCGGATTTCGCCGGTCCTCACATCCCCCTGGTAGCACCCTCCCAGACGGGCGTCAGCTGTGGCAACCTCCGCCGGCGTGGTCGAGTCGACCAGGCAGCGCACCCTAAGGTCGGCCTTCTTTATTGGGCGCGCGACCTTCACGCCGGTTCCCGCCAGCGCGTCCGCCATCTTTGCGGCAAGGACAGTGGCCTTGGCAGCCCCATCTGCTCCGGGGACCTCCAAAATAATCCCCCCCGTCACCGCCCTCCTGGGCTTCAATGAGGCGATGTCAATTTCCGCCAGGTCTATTTTGGACCTGGCAGTGGTCATCGCCTCGGCATAACTCATCGCCCTGCCGGCCGGTACCGTTATTGTAACGGCTGTCGTGCGGGGCGGACGCGGCGGCAGAGGAGCCCTCCTGGGGGCAGCCGGTGCCACCCGTTTGGCCGCCCTCCCGTTCGGAGCGGCCTTGGCAGCTGCCGCAGATTTACCTGCGGCAGCCGCCTTTTTGGCCTTCCGGCCAACTACCTGGGACCACACCTCAGTTGGAGGTGTGGTGGAAGGCAGCGCAACTGCAGGGGCGGCCCGCGGCTGAGCGGGCTGACTCTGGGCCGCCTTAGCGGCCACAGCCTCCCACTTACCGCCCCCCTCCCCCCCTCCTGTTCGTCGGCAGAGGGGGGGCAGATGGCACGGGTGCCACCGACTGCGGGCCCCGCACCCGCGGAACCAGCTCCCTCCTAAACGATGCCAGCTTGGCATCGATCAAGGAGCCGATCTGCGCCAGCAAGTCTGCTGGCACAGCCGCGGGTGGGGGCGAGGACCCTCTTCGCCCAGGGGACTGGGGCCCCCGAGCGCCGATAACCGGCAGCAGCCCTGCGCCCCCCCCCCAGGGGGCAGCGGCGGAGGCATCCCGGCAACAGCCGGCCCCACCTCCACCGCTTGACGGAGTCGGGCGACCTCGGCCCGCAGCTCCGCCATCTGCTCCCTCAGCAGAGCATTTTCGGCCTCCAACAGCCGGGTGGCGTTGGGAGCTGACCTGATCGCCAGCTCCGCAACGCCCACCCGGATGCTCAGTGCCGCCGCCCGCAGGGATCGGACCGCGCTGGCCTTTAGCCCCATCGTCGCGGCAGAAATCCTCGTGACGTCGCCCAGGCTCTCCATCACCGCCGCCGCTACGTCTCGCGTCGGGCGGTTGCGGAAATCCGCAGCGACCTCCACTTCGTCTGGAAGCGGGTCGCCCGATCTCGCGGGCTTCGGCCCCGGAGCAACCGGGTCAAAGATGCCCGCGATGAGGCTTTTGTCGGCCTCAGCCTGCTTGCGTTTGGCCTCATGGAGGCCAACGCATGCCCTGGTCGTTGGTGGCCGGTCTCGTTTCCTCGTAGAGGTGCCCGGGACGCTCTGCGTCGAGTGGTGGGAGGAGACAGAGAAGTCCGACTCCCCCCCCCCCCCCCCATCGCAATCGCCAAGGCCCGCCGCAGGCCTCTTTGTGCCGCGTGTTGTCGAATGCCTCCGCGACACCGCCACAGGGACCACAGGGACGGGAGTCCCTGTGTCCGAAGCCCTAGCTTTATTTTGTCTGTCTGGCATTATTTGGTTTTAAAGTTTCTACCCGCCTTCGTCCTTTCCTGTTCATTTCCGTATCGTGTCCGTTTGAATAGCATTGGTCAAATGTGTATGTTCGGCTTTCGGATGGCGATTTTTCTTGTTCTTGTTCAGGGCTCCTTGTCAGACCCTTCCCGTTACTTTGCTCTTTTGTTACTTGGGCTCGTCCGACCTTTCGAACCCTTTGTTTTCTTCTGGGTGTTATTACCCAGTCGGGGCACTACTTCCCCTTTTTTGTTTTGGGCGTTATTATCCTTTCTTTCTTTTTATTTTCTGGGCTCCACCCTGCCCTTCGGCTCCTTGAGGCCCGATATCACCTGGCCTAGGCCCTACAAACACCCTACTTGGCTCTGGGAGGTGAGGTCGCCGACCCTCAAGCGTAGACACACAGTCAGGCCGCAGTCCTTCGCAGTGGCAGCATTGGTTTCCCCCGAGGTTTATGGTTGATGAGGTACACTAGGCCTTCCCATACCCCTCGAGGTACTCATAGCGGGAACCACGGAGTGGTCGCTGCTTGCTAGCCATGCACCCCTTTGTCTGGCTTCAACCTACTGGCCATTGGCGGTCAGCTTCCACGAGAAAAGGGATACATTAGCAACTCCCGCCAGTAGATAGGGACAGAAGGGAATCTCGTTAATCCATTCATGCGCGTCACTAATTAGATGACGAGGCATTTGGCTATTACATTTGTTATATATAGGAACTATATTTTTCAACAATATTTCCAGTGTACTATGGCCCGCTGGTAGGCTTTAGATATTAACGCTATTCAAAGGGAGATAGATTTTACTAGTATGGAATGTTTTAATGATATATAGAAAACTGTTTATTTGATAGTGAAAACCGTTATGGTAATTAAAAAGGAGAAAGAGAGATATGAATAATAGTTTTTGGGGGTGGGTGTCTGAGTGTGAGCAGAGTAGGCTTGTGTCTTTGTAGCTATTTTTTCTTGTTACTCTGTCGTGGCCGTCTCCACACGGCACTCATAAAGTACCGGTGGATTGATACTCCCCATTGAAGGGCAGTTGTAATAATGATCTGTTTTAATTTGTGTGGCAGTCCGAATTGTTGAATTACATCTTCATTTGATCTTGACCAGCATCCGCGAGCGCCGACCACAAATGGCATTACTTCAACCTGTTGTACGCGGTATGTGTCTTTTATTTTATTGATTAGGTCCGGGGTATCGTATTTTGTTTTTTTATATTATACGCATTTATTAACGATATGGGTTTAGTTTCGTAAGCAACCGTAGTTTCAATTATATATGCGGTGTCCTTATCTATGGCCACTATGTCTGGTATGTATGTATTTGTTTTTGTGGTATGTCGGGGTATTTGTTCGGTCTTGATATTTGATTTTTCTAGTGTAGTTTTTATTATTTTGTTTATGTTATCGTGTCTATTGATGCGTATGTGGTGAGTGATGGGGCATCGTTGCAGCACGTGATACAATGACTTACGCGTCCCTGCACACGATGGATTTCGGCAGTCTGTGTCGTTCATGTACGGGGCTCCCTTGGTGGGTAGGAGCCCGATCCTCAGATTGATCGCGCCGATGTAATCACGGCCCTTCCAGAATTTTGGTGGATCATAAATCCAAGATGATATGCCCGGGGTCATTGAACCGAGACCGGAGCCTAGTGCGGATTGGTGAAGTTGTTTTGACCAATAGTTGCGTATCATTTGCTTAGAAGGTGCTGCAATATCTTTTAAGATGTTTTTCAATTTATTCATTACTCGTTGTACCACCTGAGACTCTAAGACGCATCGCACCTCCTGGTCACCGCGGGCCCTCAAGCGTTCTAGTCGCCTCAGATACACCGCGGCGATATGGGTTGTAAGCGACGGTATACCCAGCCCGCCGCTACTCAGTGGGGCATGTATATACGGTGTTGGTGTGGTTGTAGGTAGATGTAGGATAGTTTCAATGAATTTTATTATACAGTTGTCGATATATTTTAACTTCTTTTTATTGATATCCATGGTTTGTAGGCTGTGGTGTAGACGAGGGATAAGATATCTCTGAAATATATTCATTTTCTGCCATGGTTTTAGTGGATTGGTTTTCAGATTCTTCAGCATCATTTCGAGCTTGGAGGGGGATGGTACAGTAGTACCGCTGTATTTGTATATGTGTCCAAGATATTTTAATTGTGAAGCTACACCAAGCGTTGGTATGGGGCAATTGTTTATTTGAAGCTGGGGCTGTGTATCCACCACGAGTCTCTTTGTGCCGGGAACGCGAAGGTTCTGGAATGCAGCGCATTTTGACGGGTTGGCTTCTAGTCCATGTCTGCGGAAAAAGTTTTCAATGATGTTTATGTTTATTCGCATTGCTTTTGGAGTGGGGGCCATCATTACGATATCATCGGCGAACGCCAATGCCCGTATTTTAGCGCCTCCCACATCAATGCCCTCGCAGTTGTTCAACTTTACCAGAAGTTGGTCCAACACTAAGTTGAACAAAAAACCGGACATGGGGTCGCCCTGTTTCACGCCTCGCTTTATATCTATGGGTTTGGAACGGGATCCGTGGCACTCTAGCACTGTGGTTGTTTCGTTGTAATTGCATTTTATATATTCAATTGTATGTGTGTCTATATTCTTTCCTATGAGTGCGTCTACTATTGATACTATATTGACGGAGTCAAAGGCTTTGACTAGGTCTATGGATAATATGGTAAAAGGTTTTGCTTTTTCTCGGTTCATTTTTATTACGGTTTGCAAAATTGTGCTATTGGCCATTATCCCGTCGGTTCTTGTAAACCCCCCCTGCGAGTGGAAGAGTCCTATCTCGTTTTCGAGGCGCGCTACTACGATCTTATTTAGTAGGCGTAAAATGAGGCTGGAAATGGTGATAGGACGTCACTGTTTTGGACTTAATAAGTCGCCGGCTTTAGGTAAAAGCACTGTTCTGTTCGATCTCAGTATTGGAGGTAGAATATTTGTTGCCCATAAGATGTTAAGTAGCGCTCGTAGTTCATGACGCGGAATCTGTCTGAGGATCTGATCCACATTTTTATCTCTCTATATAATGCCATCGTAATAATAATAATATAATAAAAAAAAAATTTTCTCTTTTGGCTTCATAATTCAAGCAAGCCAAAGTTCTCACCCATTTAAAGTTTGAGAATAGGTTGAGGTCGTTTCGGCCCCAAGGCCTCTAATCATTCGCTTTACCAGATGAGACTCGCAAACGTCCATTGAAAAGAAAGAGCGAGTGCTAGCTATCCTGAGGGAAACTTCGGAGGGAACCAGCTACTAGATGGTTCGATTAGTCTTTCGCCCCTATACCCAGTTCCGACGATCGATTTGCACGTCAGAATCGCTACGGACCTCCATCAGGGTTTCCCCTGACTTCGTCCTGACCAGGCATAGTTCACCATCTTTCGGGTCCCAACGTGTACGCTCTGGGTGCGCCTCTTCTCGCTATGACAACGAGACGCCCCGGGAGTGCGAGACCGCATCGTGACGCGGCCCATCCTCCTTTAGGTTCAATCGAGTCCCAATGACTCGCGCACATGTTAGACTCCTTGGTCCGTGTTTCAAGACGGGTCCTAAAAGTACCCAAAGCAGTAGCGTCGCTGATCGGTAATGTGATTCAAAAAAGGTTGGCCAGTTCGAGGATACCGCCTGCCAACAGCTGGCTAGGCCCGGAGCCGGCACCAGGTCCGTACCATCCGGGTAATTTACTAACCGAGCTTGCGGCGGGCCTGAACGCAAATACATTCGAAAATGGAGCAAGTTGCGGCCCAATACCGTAAAATAGTGTACCGTCACGCAGCCGACCGGGCGATCGAGCGTCTGTCGTGTACGCGCGAAGACGACGCCGACAGTCAACAACTCGTGCCGTAGACCGACACGCAACGGGTCGCGACGTTCTACAAGGGGAGAAGTGCACGACTACGTTGCCGGAACATTTGCCGAAGACGGTGTGCCCTCGCATTGGCATCCACGAAGGGAACCATTCGGGGTATCGCACGCCAACGGAAGCCGAGCCTCGTTATCGATGAATCTCCCCATTCGATCTTTTGGGTTTCTCAGGTTTACCCCTGAACGGTTTCACGTACTCTTGAACTCTCTCTTCAAAGTTCTTTTCAACTTTCCCTCACGGTACTTGTTCGCTATCGGTCTCGTGGTCATATTTAGCCTTAGATGGAGTTTACCACCCACTTAACGCGTACCGGTCGCTACGGGCCTGGCACCCTCTATGGATAAATGGCCCCATTCAAGATGGACTTGGACGCGGTTGCGACGTTACGGGATAAATTGACCCTCCTGAACACTACATTTCCCAACGGCGGAACTCCGCGGGATTCAGTGCTGGGCTAATTCCTGTTCGCTCGCCGCTACTAAGGAAATCCTGGTTAGTTTCTTTTCCTCCGCTTAGTAATATGCTTAAATTCAGCGGGTAATCTCGCCTACTCTGAGGTCGTCGGAACGTGAAAAAAAATTTTTTCGGAGCTCCCCCCCCCCGAAAGCATTTTGCGAAACGTGTACAGAGCAACACAAAAAGAAAAAATAAAAAAAACACAAAAAACCCTTAAAGCAAAAAAAAACCGTTTATCGCGCCTCACCAATATATCTTTTATAAAATTCGATATCCTCTCCAAATAGATCTTCGAAACACTCGCAAGACGATTACAATCGGTATAACTTTAACGTCCGTCCGAAAAGTACTTTCGGGGACTAGACGACCGATTGATTTCGTGCGGTTTCGCTATTCGATCATTTGAAGAGAACAAAAAGATATATGGGGCGACCGACAAACGTTTTCCGTAGAACGAGACTCGCGATTGCGTTGACACATCATAGCCACACCAATAGAAGAGTTAGGACGGTAACCCGGGTGGGGTGTTCTTTACTCAGAATATGTGCAACATCGGATCTATATAGCCATCGATACAATTCGTACACAAATGTGTCGTACGAAGAGAGAGACTTTTTTTCCTCTGGCAACATAACGGTAAGAGACATCCTTCCACACTCATAGGTTCCACTCCCTGGGGCTATGATATATACATATAAATTCAAATTCGAAGCAACGGTCACAATTCTACTCTATTTTTGCGGGTTATGTGTTCTTTCGTTCAATTTCTTTCATGCGTTCGTTCGATCTCTGTACACAGTCTTCACATAGGACAGACTCGTGTAGTACGCTTTCGTGGGTTAAACCCATCTCGTTTCATTTCAGGCGACGTCGGGAGCGCGTTGAAAATGTACCAGTGAAATCTCGATAGTTCTACGATACGAATCGTCCCGAAAAAGATTTTGCCACCGCTTCGAAGCGGTGTTTCAGACGGGCGGACGTATATAAAATATATACGACACACGACACCGCCTTCCACACTCACGCAAGTTCGAACGATTTCCATCTCTCTCGAAGACTGTTAGACGTACGTAAAATTTCTCAATATTCATAGGACCGCGACAAACGCCGACGAAGCGCCCATCATTCGCTCGTACGTATATAGGCAACAAGTGCCATCAACGCAAGCAGTTTATAAGTACGTAAACGACCCTCAGCCAGGCGTGGTCCAGGAATTGTATCCGTGGACCGCAATGTGCGTTCGAAATGTCGATGTTCATGTGTCCTGCAGTTCACACGTTGACGCGCAATTAGCTGCGTTCTTCATCGACCCACGAGCCAAGTGATCCACCGTTCAGGGTAATTTTTTCCCTTTTATTCTCTCATATATATATATATATATAATGTGTATTTGCTATCCACCACACTTTTGTGTTATATTTCGGAACAAGCCGATACCCGAAGAGCTCCAACCAGCGCGCGAAGGAGATTCGGGAGTCGTCGTACGACGACATAATTGTCCCTTAAAGAACGAGATATTTCCGTCGAAACCATATATATATATATATGTATGAGCAAATCCAAAACCACTGTTTTCTTGCAAGTTCGACGGTCGGAGCGAATAGAACATTGAAAAGCCTTCTATCGAAGAAACACAGAGAGTATATCACCTCCAAAAACGACGGGGATATGGATTCAAACTGGATAATACCAACCCGATGCTGGATTCAGAAAGTTTCTCTCTCCTTTCGTCGTTACTACACCGGACAGACTTACGGCCGGCTCTAGCTGGGTGTCATATATATGTCCCACGCTCATGCTGCCACTAGCGCGCAACAGAGTAGGGTGTGAGCCTGGAATCCATCGCACCCCAGCGGTTCAAGGCCGCGGAAATACTCTAGAAAGTCCCTATCGCTCGCCTGAACCTCTCCGGCGAGATCGGGCGACTCAGCTATCGGCTGCAGTGTCTCCTGCTGAATGCGGCCAATGTGCTGCGCCACGAGTGCTCGGTAGTCCTCGTGCTTCCGAGCACCCTTAATGGCGTCTAGCGACCTGCCAGGCAGGAACCCAACGAGCGTCTGATTGATGAACCTAGCACCCCTAATGCTCAGTTCTGCCTCGCGCAACGCCAGCAATGACACCTCCTCGGCACTCCATCGTGCCTTTGCTGGCGCTGCGCGGTTCACGTCATCTGACCAATCGGGGTGAGCGGACCTCATATGAACGCCCCTACCGATCTTGGTTGCGAAGGATCGGTTACAGTCTGGGTAAGCGCAGGGAAAATCGACCGGCCGGGAAGGGGGACTCCCAGAGCTCGGTCCCGGAAGGGAGGAAGTTGTTGGCCTAGGGGTGGCAGAGGCCGCCCCTCTACTTGGAACCATCCGAGGCTTCTTTTGCGGGTGGGCCAACAAATTTAGGTACGAGGTGGCTGGCAACCCCCCGGTTCCAGTTTCGCTTGAATCCCGTTAGCGTTACCCGGCGAGAACCTATGGGAGGTGGGGAAGACTTGGACGGGAGAGGCTAATGGACCTAACGAGAAGTATATATTGCGCATCACCGTTCCTGTAACTACAACAAGAGAGTCATAGTTACTCTCGCCATCCTTATCTGGGAAGTCACAATCTGAAATTGTCTGCAATCCTTCAGCATTTAGACGTTCCACGCCTGGCCGGTAACCTAGAAGATTCATCGTAGGTACCGTACCGCTAGGGAATGCACCGTTTGGGAGGGGGTTCCACTGCCCAAATCTCTTGGAGCCATTCTGTGCTCGTGTTTCGAGTACGAGTCTAGATGTTACGTAAGGTGACATCTACCGAAACTTCCCGATGGTATGGCATCGGCTTCGGACCTTGCTACATCAGCGGGAATGGCAGGCACTCCAACATCCGGTATTCCAGAATGTGGCACGTTCACTTTGACCATGTCGCCTTGTGGAGTTGTCGTGTTGGCGATTAGTTTGTAGTACTCAAATATGGGCTCAGGAATAACCATGTCTTCCGGGATGAGATTAATGGGCGATTCCTCATTAGAGTATCTGTCTTAGGAATTCACGGTTCGAACGTGGTCTATTGTCACCGCATTTAATATGCTCGTATACACGTGTTGGAATGCGCAGAATGGTTCTGAAAATATCTTGAGTTCTTACAATTTTTCTGGTTTGGAGAGTCTTAGATTTCTGTTTATTTTTATCGATCGTTTTTCTAGCTGTTTCTAAAGATTTGTTATACTGTTTTTGCCATAGGGAGAACATTTCATCATATGTATAATTAGAGGATCTAGATATAGAGGAGGGGAGATTGACGTTTCGCCCAAAAGTAAGTTCGAAAGGAGTGAAACCGGTAGGTTCATGTATAGCTGTGTTATATCCTAAACATACGAAGTTTAATATGTCATCCCATTCTTTATCAGATTCGTGAAGAGCTGTTTTGATGAGGTCTTTAACTGTAGCGTGTGTTCGTTCTAAACTTCCATTTAATTGAGGGTGAAAAGAAGTAGTTTTCATATGTTTGATTTTAAAAGCGTTTTCGAGAATTGTTGCATAAGTTCAGATATAAAGTTAGATCCTTGGTCTGTAAGTATTGTTTTATGTGCTGAGAATATGTATATGTAATGTGTTAGAAGAGCATCTACTATGTTTTCTGTTCGTTGTACTTTGAGTGTGGTACCAATATCAAATATTTAGTAAGTTCGTCATGAATAGAAAGTATGAATTGATTTCTTGTCTTAGTTTTTGACATAGGTCCTATGATATCCATAGCTATTTTGTCATTTGGATTTTGTGGTGTTTCTGGTGTTACAGGTAATTCTTTAGGTCGTATACGAGTTAATTTTTCTTTTTGACAGACGTTACAACTTTTAACGAAGCGTTTAACTCTTTCCATTAATTGAGGAATTTTATATAAGTCTTTGCTTCTGTCATATGTTTTCTGTATTCCTAAGTGTCCTATAGCATCGTTATGATTTTCTTTCAAAACTGTATTGATTTCTTCTTCTTTTAAAATTTGTACAGGTTCCCAAGCAAAAGTTATAGGTTTTGAAGTGTCATTGAGGTACATAAAAGCATGATTTTAATTTTGTCTTTCTCTACTCCGCTAAAATTATTATCTCCTATGCCGATTTTATTGTTATTTTGAAGTATTTCAATTAATTTTGTTGACCATTTATCGTGATCAAATGTTCCTAGTTCGTTTCTTTTTAATTGATAGAATGTGTTTTGGTTAGGGGCGATGTGAAGTAAGGAGGGATTTTCTTCTTTTTCACACCAGTCTCTAAATGTAATTGTAGGTGTAATCGTGTGTATTCTAGAAAGTGTATCGGCAGCTTTATTGTCTTTACCTTTTGTGTATTCTATCGTGTAATCGTATTCTTCTAATCTTAATCTCCATCTAATTAGTCTAGAAGAAGGGTCTTTACAATTACTGAGGCATTTTAATGCTTGATGATCGGTTCTAATTATGAATCTTCGTCCTAGTAAATATTCTCGAAGTCGTTTAATTGCCCATACTATAGCTAAGAGTTCTTTTTCAGTCGTAGAGTAGTTCTTCTCGGGAGGATTTAACGTTCTCGATATATAACAGCAAGGATGATCGTCTTGGGATAGGACTGCTCCTATTCCTTCGTTACTAGCGTCGGTTGTTAACCATGAAGCATTCCGACCGGTCCTCGGCCGCAGTGCATCGCTGCCTAGTGTGGCCTAGGCCAAGACAGCGATAGCACTGCAGGGGCCGGGCGCTAAGTGCCTCGACCGTCGCCTGGGTCCAGCCCACAGTGACCCTTCCCGCAACCGCAACTTTGCGTGCAGCCGCAGTAGGGCACTGGACCCAAAGGGTGCCAAGTCCCGAGGGGGAAGACCGGATTCCGCCGGTCCTCACCTCCCCCTCGTCACACCCTCCCACACGGGCAACTGCCGCAGCAACCTCAACCGGCGTGGTCGAATCGACCAGGCCGCGCACCCTAAGGTCGGCCTTCTTTACCGGGCGCGCAACCTTCACGCCGGTGCCTGCCAGCGCTTCGGCCACTTTCGTGGCGAGGGCGGTGGCTTTGGCAGTCCCGTCGGCGCCGGGAATCTCCACAATTAGAGCCCCCGTCACCGCCCTCCTCGGCTTTATCGAGACAATGCCAATATCTGCCAGGTCAACTTTCGACCTGGCAGTGGCCATTGCCTCGGCATACGTCATCGCCCCGCCGGCCGGCACCGTAATAGTGACGGCCGCTGTGAGGGGCGGACGTGGCGGCAGGGGAGCCCTCCTGGGGGCTGCCGGCGCCACCCGCTTGGTCGCCCTCCCGGCCGGGGCGGCCTTAGCGGCTGCCGCAGATTTGACGTCAGCAGCCGCCTTCTTTGCCTTTCGACCCACCACCGTTGCCCACGTCTCCTGAGTTGGAGTCGTGGTGGAGGGCAGCTCAACAACGGGGGCGACCCGCAATTGAGCGGGCTGTGGCTGGACCGCCTTAGCGGCCGTGGTTTCCCCCTTTTTTCCCTTCCCCCGCCCTCCCTTCCCCACCGTCTGAGGGGGAGCGGGCGGCACGGGTGCCAGCGGTCGCTGACCCTGCACCCGCGGCGTCAGCTCCCTCCTGAACGATGCCAGCTTGGCATCGATCAGGGAGCCGATCTGCGCCAGCAAATTTGCTGGCGCCGTTGCGGACGCCGGCAAGGGCTTCCCTCGCCCAGGGCGCTGGGGCCCCCGGGCGCCGGCGTTCAGCAGCGACCCTGTGCCCCCCTCAGGGGCCGGCGGCGGAGGCATCCCGACTGCTGCCGGCCTCGTCTCTACCGCTTGACGGAGTCGGGCCACCTCCGACCGCAACTCCGCCATCTGCTCCCTAAGGAGAGCATTTTCTGCTTCTAACAGCCGGGTGGCGTCGGAAGCTGACCTCATTGTCAGCTCCGCAACGCCCGCCCGGCTGTTCAGGGCCGCCGCTTGCAGGATCCGCACTGCGCTGGGCCTCAACTCCTTTGTGGCGTTCAAGATCTTGGCCACTTCGGCCAGGCTCTCCATAATTGCCGCCACTATGTCCCGCGTCGGACGGCTGCGAAGTTTCGCAGCGATTTCGACTTCGTCCGGAAGCGGGACGCTTGATCTCCCGGGCTGCGGCCCCGGGGCTACCAGGTCGAAAATTGCCGCGATGAGGCCCCTGTTGGCCTCCGTCAGCTTACGTTTCGCCTCATAGAGGCCAACGTACTGACCAGTAGTCGGCGGTCTTCCCCTCTTCCTCCCTGTTGAGGAGCCAGGGGCGCTCTGCGAAGAGCGGTGAGAGGAGACCGAGTGGTCGGACTCCTCTCCCCCATCGCACTCGCCAAGGTCCACAGCGGACCTCTCTCTGCCGCGTGTTGCGGGAAGTTCCCGCAACACCGACCCATCCATGCGCTCGAGGCGCACGCTAGCCACGCGCGCCTCCTTCTCCCTCTCGTTTCCCTCCTCCCCGGTTTTTTAAATTTGTGAACAATCCATAGTTGATCCCACGAGAATGGTCGGAAAAGAGGTCACCCCGGGTAGAGCCGCCATACCCGGGGAAGGCTAATACGCCCGGGGGGTCGCCAGGTAGCCCGGGGTTGTCCGCTAACGATTGGTGCACCCACCAACCATAGCTGGCGCTTACTCCAGCTACGCCCTCTTCACCGCGCAACACTGCTTGGGGCTAGGGATTATTTAGAGAGGTTGTCATCCTCGCGGTCCGGCCGGTTAAGGCAAGACCCCCGTTCCTGTAAAACAGGACCACAGGTTTACGGTATGTGTCCGACTTTAGTTGGCCCCTCACCTCAAGCCACTCCGGCTAGGTAGAACCTGCCAGGGAATAAAATCCCCGCCGGCACAGCCTTGAGGATCATTAGGGCACGAAGCCCCCCCACCACGACAAGGTAGCGTACACGGGGGGGGGGGACTTCCTGCATTCTCCCGATAAAACTCTGCACTGATACTGTAAGATTAAATTTGGTTGGGTGATAATGTCTATTTAAGAAAGACGAATGCGATACTTTTTTCTTAGAATTTATTCGATTGATGCGTATGCTTTTACACAGCTAATTTACAAATTAAAAAATATTTTAAACTTTGTATTACATTTTTTTTATTCATCGTTGACGCCACCACCCTCGTTGTCGTCGTCATCGTTGATGGACAAAACGGACATTGCGCGCTAAACATATAGTATAATCAAGCGTTTTTTAAAATAAATTTTTAATTTCATTAATTTTCAAACTCACAATTATTGCACACGCCTCTGTCTTCTCCTCCGTCGTATGGTAAAGGATGCCTCACTCGTCCACGCTTCTTGGCGGTTCGAGGATAACGTAACGTCGTTCGAAGATCGTACGGACAATTCCTGGAGCAAAAGCGATGCTCCAACATGGGTTTGTTCCCGGCTTCCCACCAATAGACGGCTTCCTACGAAATCATCCTCCCTCAGATAATAAAATCCAGCGATCGCGAGCTCCTCCGGCTTAATAAACGGGACCGGCTAATTTTCAAAGCTGCGAAGCCTGTCCTCTTCGCACCGATAATCCATACGTTCCTACGTTCTCTCTCTCTCTCTCTCTCTCTCTCTCTCTCTCTCTCTACAAAAAGGCGCGATAGAAACAAAAATTAATTGTAATTAAAAAAAAAGAAAAAAAAGGGTTACATTTCGATTTCATTAGCCACATCCAAAGTACATGTACTTCGCTCTAACAACAATGATAGTGAATCTTCTCTTTCGAAGTTCGCGTCCATCAATGAAGCCTGCATGTTACGTGGTATTCTTCATACATCGGTTCCGCGATCAATGAATTGAATTTGGGACAGCCGAGATATTCCAAATTGAAACTGCGAACTCCTACTTTATTTAAAATATCCTTTTCAATATGCTCCCCTTTGAACGCGACGACGGGATCCTTGTAGTCTCGAACGAAATTTTTTATAGTAATGCCAATGTCCTCTTGTTGATAATTCTTTTTCCCCTGGAAATTTTTAAATGGAATCCCGTGCACGAAATTCGAGACATGCCATGCAGACTTCTGATCGCTTCTGGATAAATCCATGTAGCGAACGCGCAATTCGAATTCAAATAATTCATATTCAGCGGTATGAGCATTTACGATGGCTAATTCTTTACAATTAAATTTGTTGGCTACGAAGAAACCGTCCATATCGACAATAGAATCTATTGCGGGCATCTTAAACGTAAACTTACTTTTTGCAAAATATATGTCTATAGCAACACGCACCTTTCCACTGTTCGACAACGATTTAATTTGCTCCGCGTTATGCTTCATCTATTTATTAACATGCACGCACGCGCACTTCACTATCCACAACGTCGTAAAAATGCAAGCGCAGCCTCTCTAATCTATCCCTCTCTCTCTCGCTCACTCCCTCCAAAACATTTCCTAAAATGTAAAAATGCAAGCGCGATAAAAAACGCCACATGATTAAATTCGATAAGACAAGAAGACCGCTTAGAAATCGTCTCCAGACTCGTTACAAATGCGATGCATTCGTCGTGCGCGACGGTAACCGTTGCGACGCATCTATCCTCCATCTCTCTCCCACTCCCAAAAACCGCGCTTCGTTCATAGCGGACCAAGCGGAAGAGAGAGAGAAACCGTATCGATGCGTCTATACCCCTCTCTCACTCCACAAACCGCGCAACGTATATTATTCTTCTAACGTTGACGTAGGCTATAGATTCTGCAATCCTGGTCTTGCAACCTCCTCTTCTGTCCAACCTATTGTCCCAACACAAATCATCATATTTGGAAATCTTTTTGATTAATTTCTTAAGCTTATCAGGCAAAAACTTCATTGTTACAGCAATCAGGTTTGTTTCGTTCTTCTCTTTGAGCATTTGGTAGACTTTCAGTTCCAAATCTACTTCGAAGAGGTTAAAAACAATTTCAAAGACATTTCTCAGTGCTCTTTCTCTCGCACCGTTGGAATAATCTTTATCATCTCCTTTAGTACGTAGTTCTGCTTCAGATAATATTTGTCTCTGGCAAGCTCCTCTAATCATCGAAAGAGAGTGCAACAGAGGCAGAATAATACAAATAGTTAAAACCTTTCTAAATCTTGATCTAGAAACAGTTCTCACGGTAGTTGTTTTGATTTAACCAAAAGTAACCATATTCTTAATTTAATGATAAAATATATGAAAGTATATACTAATTAAAGTGATATTATCCGACATAGAATAATGTCTTTAATTATAATCTTTAATCATTTTTGCTGCTGGTTAATATAGTAGATTTGATATGTTTGGATTAAATGGATTACCAGAACTATCATCTGATGCTGCTGCTGTAAAATGATTTGTTATTAAAGAAAAAATTTTCATTTTTAGTTAGATAAAAAATGTAAAGGATAAACGGAAAAAAGAGAAGCTTAATCAACCTTTGTAAACATTAAGAAAGAAATTGCCTGAAGACTTTAGATAGGAGCTGCTGTGGGTAAAGTAGATTGTTTTCTTTTTCTTTTTTTCTTTTTTTTTGAGGATCTGATTACAGGTAGTAGAGGATTCAGTATAAAGTCTTTACAGGAAAGTTGCAAGCAATATGCGCAACAAGTTAATCAGTCGAAGAAAGGCTCATGATTTGGGTAATGCTTTAAAAGGAGAATATGAAAACTTTGTGAATATATTCCACACATTGAATTTACTGCAGAAGACGTTGAAAATATGGGTTCCGGTCCAGAAATAAGAAATCTAAAGTTGAAAAATGTTCTATGCGGAAGTCCTGAAATTGAAGAGAAATGATATATGAAATGTATTGCGCAAAAATTAGGTAAGGTAGATCCAGGTGGTAATATTATTTATATGATGAATTACAGGAATCATTTTGTACCACTTCTTAGTAATATTGAAAAAGATATAAAGAGAAGCATGAAAGTTTCTAGAGAGGAAGCTAGTGTTAATGTGATAGATTCAAACTCGAACAATATTTCCAAATCTTACATTTCTATGCAACTACGTGATATTAAAAATAACTCGCACAAACAAAGTGATCATTCAAGGAGTACAAGTAAGGAAAATCGTGAAATTGGTGCAAGCTCTAGGAAACGTAAACATACTGTTACGGACAAAGATGGTAAGGTACCAAAAAGTAGGCACATTGATATAAATGATACTAGCAATGAGGATTCGGAATTTCTTAATGATTTACAAGATGGATCTAGACGGGATGGATTGAGTAATGCTTATCAACGTATTCCTCATCAATTGACTGGACTTATGTATCAATTAGACTTGTCGATTCTCTGCTTACTAAGGAAGTCCATATATAAACATAAATATCCTTCATTATCGCTAGCGTTTGAAAAGTCTGATATTGATAAGTTTAGTAACATTGTTCTTTGCTACGAGAAGAAGTCTATTGATCTAGAAATTGAAAATGTAGACAAATATTATACAGATAATAATATTAGTTATGCTAGATTGTTTACTAAAGAAAAGCGAAGTTTCTCCATGAATAATTACCTTAATAGTTTTGTTAAACATCTAATCTCTAAGACAGATGATTTATCAAATGATATAGAATACCTTGTTATCTATACTAATTCATGCTTGAATCTTGCGAAAGGAAACAGATTAAAAAGGGGACGATTTAAAAACTTTTATCTGTTTAAATTTGATAGCATGGAAGGTCGTGATATCAAATTAAGAGACTTTTTCCTTACAATGATAATATACAAGGGCGTGGTTTTTATCAATTTGCGCAAGATAAAATAATAAGAGATGAACTTTTAAAGCGATTAGAATTTTCGTCTGCTATGCAGACTTTAATAAAAGATAGGAAATATTCCGGTGATAGAAAACCTCAAGAATACTCCGGAAACTTCCATGTTGACCCAATCGGTTTTTGTTGACGGCAAAAACTGTAAATCATCAAGCAAGCAAATTCCTGCTTTCTGTATTTCCACTTCAATATTTACTAGGAATCGTGCATTCTTGCTATTTTTCATTATGTGATTAATATTTGTTGCCAGTTTACCAAGAATGTATCCACTGCGCGTTACTTTTCTAGTTATGTACACTATTTGAAATTTTGTAACCCTGAATTAATCAGCAATTATTCCGAAATACTTTGGAAATTGAAGTCGATAGTTGTAAAGTTAACTTATCATTCTTTGAAAATGGCTATATTTGACTGTAATTAATACTTAGGTAAGTATCGTTGTCGTATCCAGCCATAGTTGTCTTCGACTAATGAAACCAACGACTACTGTTACACTGCTTTTCTTCCTCCATATTATAACCATTTCAGGAAAACATTTAGTTATTTTGGGCGCGTAGAGTACAATAAATGTTCCCCGGCGTGCTCCGTTATCGAGCGCGGCCGGGGATACCTGGCCGTTGACTGGGGCGGCACCGTGGTTGTGGCGATCTACGCACCTCCGAGGTGGTCCCTCGTGGAGTATGAACAGTATCTGGACGTGGTGGGGAGATGCGTCTCTCGCTGTCAGCCACGTCCGGTGCTGGTCCTGGGGGACTTCAACGCCAAGTCTTCAGCTTGGGGTTCCCCCAGGACGGACCCGAGGGGCCGGGAGGTGCTTCATTGGGCGGCGGGACTCGGGCTCTGTCTTCTAAACACGGGCTCGGTCCATACGTGCGTGCGGTATAACGGGGGGTCCATCGTTGACCTGTCATGGGCAACGCCCCCGGCCGTGCGCCGTATTACGGGGTGGAGGGTGGCGGAGGAGGTCGAGACGCTGTCCGACCACAGATACATTGTTCTCGGCCTCTCCGCCGCCCCATCGACGCCCCGACGTCGCCCCGCTGATGAGGGATCGCCTCAGCCACGGTGGGCGCTGAAGCGCCTCGACCAGGACGCTCTGATGGCGGCAGCCCACGTCGTGGCCTGGCTGGCAACATCGGCCGGGACAGTCGACGGGACAAGGGAGGCCCATTGGTTCCGGGGCGCAATGACGTCGATTTGCGACGTCGCCATGCCCCGGGCCAGGGTCTTCCCGAGGAAGGCGGTGTACTGGTGGTCGCGCGCGATAGCGGATTTACGCACAGAGTGCGTCCGCGCGCGACGCCAGTACGCCCGCGCCCGTCGACGACGACGTTCCGACGTGGAGCTGGCTATCCAGCTGTATGGGCGATACAGGGAGAAGGTGGTCGCCCTGCAGCTGGCCATCAGGCAGGCGAAGAGCCAGGCCTGGCGCGACTTTCTCGGGTCTCTGAACCGAGATCCGTGGGGGCGCCCATATAAAATAGCGATGGGACGTTTACGTCCCTGGGCGCCCCCTCTGACGGAAAGCCTGGATCCGGGGATGCTCGGACGGGTCGTGGACGCGCTATTCCCCGTCAGCGGGGAGGCGTCCCGGCCCGTCCCTCAGCTAGAGGGACATGAGTGGTCCCCGGATCTGGAGGTCGCGCCGGAGGAAATGGCCGGGGTAGTCAAATGGCTTCGGGGCAAGAATACTGCCCCGGGGCCGGACGGTATCCCCGGCCGGGTCTGGTTGCTTGCCATGAGCATCCTGGGCGGGAGGCTCAGAAGCCTCTTCTCCGGGCTCCTGAGATCCAGGGTGTTCCCGGACCTCTGGAGGAGAAGTCGGATGGTCCTCTTAAGGAAGGATGGGAGGCCTGCGGATTCTCCCTCCGCGTACCGGCCCATTTGCCTCCTGGACGAGGTGGGCAAGATCTTTGAGAAGATCATTGCTGCCCGCCTCGCCAGGCACCTGTCCCGCGTTGGCCCCGATCTGGCGGACTGCCAGTTCGGCTTCCGGGAGGGGCGATCGACGGTCGACGCAATCGACCGTCTAAAGTCCCTCTCGGACAATGCCGTGGCACGGGGCGGGGTGTGCTTGGCGGTGTCGATCGACATCGTCAATGCGTTCAACACCCTGCCCTGGTCCGCCATTAGGGAGGCCCTGGTTGAACACCAGGTGCCTCCCTATCTGAGGCGGGTGATCGGGGCCTACCTGCGGAACAGGTGGGTGAAATACCCGGGCCGGTACGGGACGATACGGAGGGAAGTGGACTGCGGGGTCCCACAGGGGTCCGTGTTGGGACCACTCCTGTGGGACCTGGGATATAACGCAGTCCTGGAGAAGGCCTCCCTGCCCGACGGTGCCACCCTTGTCTGCTATGCGGACGACACGTTGGTGGTCACCGTCGGGGACACCTTCGAGAGGACCATCCGACGAGCGGAGGTTGCGTTGGCAGCCGTCGTCGCGAAGATCCACGATCTGGGGCTGAAGATGGCCCCGGAGAAGGCCGAGGCCGTCTGGTTTGGACGGCCTCGGTCGCGGCCACCGGCCGGATCGTGGATCTGGGTTGGAGGAGCCTGCGTCGAGGTGAAGTCCGAGATCAAGTATCTCGGACTGATCCTCGACAGCCACTGGAGATTCGGGGCGAATTTCGGCCGCCTCGTCCCCCGGGTTGAGAGGGCGGCGGCCTCGCTCGGCCGCCTGTTGCCCAATCTCGGGGGACCGGATAACATGGTGCGTCGCCTATACCTGGGCGTGGTGCCGTCCATGGCCTTGTACGGCGCCCCGATCTGGGCGCCGTCCGCGAGGGCAAGCCGGCGCATCACCTTGTTGTTGCGCCGGCTTCAGAGGCAAATGGCCCTTCGCCTCATACGGGGTTACCGCACCGCGTCTACCGTGGCGGCGCTTGCTCTGGCGGGAGAAATTCCCTTCGAGCTGCAGGCGGCGATGCGCGCCTATGTTTATAGGCGCATATGCATCGCTGGCCGGGCTCGGGGGGACCCGCCGGAGCAGGAGGCGGTCCAGTGCTTCGAGCTCCAGGCTCGGGGACTGGCGCTCGCCAGATGGCATGCGGAGCTTTGTTCCCATGCCGGCGAGCGCGTCCCTGGGGCTCTCCTGCCACACTTCACCTCGTGGCGGGAGAGGCGGTTTGGCAGGCTCACCTACCGTGCGACGTAGGTGTTCACCGGGCATGGCTGCTTCGGTGTGTACCTGTGTCGCATCGGTCGGGAAGCGACGACGGTGTGCCACCACTGTGGCGCGGAGGAGGACTCGGCGCAGCATACACTGGAGGTATGCCCCGCCTTTTCAGTGCTGCGCCGAGTCCTAAGACGGGAAGTTGGACGCGACCTCGCTCTCTCCAGCTTAGTTGGGGCCATGCTGGAGAGCCCGAGAAAATGGGCGGCAGCCATCGCCTTTTGCGAAGAGGTGATGCTGCAGAAGGAGGCTGCCGAGCGGGGTCGCCGTGAGCGCGGGGTGCGGCGTGTGCGTCCACGCCTAGAGCCCCCCTCCCCGAGCAGAAGAGAATAGGCGGGCGGCGGGTGTACCAGATTACTGGTTTAATTGCCCGCCGCCCGCCACCCCCCCCCCCAACTGAAGCTGTCCTCCCCATAGTGGGAGTGACGAGGCGGTGTGGGGTGCGGTCCCCCGCACCGCCGAAGCAAGATGATTCATGGGGGGAGTATAAATCTCCCCCCCGGGACGCGGCCGGCCACCGCCATTCCATCCTGGTGGCCGGCCAGGCGAGGGGGAGCCGCGGTTGTGTTCTGTAAGAGTTCCCGTGGCTCCCCCGCTACTCGCCAGCGCCCTAGGCCGCCGTGGGGGTTTTAGCGGGTAAAAACCCGCACTACCCCCGCCCCGCCCTTCGGGCGGGACGGGGGTGTCTGACCAGCAGATTTCCCCCACGTTAAACAAAAAAAAAAAAAAAAAAAAAAAAAGTACAAGAAATGTTCTGCAAACTACCAAGAATGCATAGCTCTGCAGTAATAAAAAATGGAGTATTCTCAATCTGAATGTTCCATTTAATGCAACTCTTCATTTGTGGTGAAATTAGATGTTGGCGATTCCGTTGCTGATTCCGAATATTGGAAATTTGTCAAGCAAAATGGCCCCGTACCTCCAAAATCAAATCGATCAATTTTAGATCGCCAGTCCATTACCTCCTCTTTACTGGTATCACTTGGATCGATGCATAAGAACTCTAGCGCGACGTTAGTTTTTTTACATTAAGTCGAGCTTAGCTGTTCGAGTTCGACGCCCGTCAAGGTAGACAACCCGTAGTAAACACTTCAAACAGTCTTTTTTTGCAACGTCGCAATGTATTTATCACCTTCCAATAATCCCAATATCAAATCCGTTACCTATTTTTCGTTGTTTCCCATGCAGCGCTCTTCGTTAGGTCATTGCCTTCGTGCACTGTAACGAACTTTCAGTGCTGCTTAGTTTTCAATATTCACAACGAAATAAATAGGCCCTCACACCGCGAACGTGGCATTAGTTATCAACTACTGTTACGTAGATACATATAGTTGCGCTAGTATATATAACTCTAAGTTCTCTGCTCTTGCAGTCCAGTGTCTGTATACTTTTGTGCTTGCAGCCTAGCTTCGCTATAATCAATTGCACTTGCAAATTTCGCTACAGCTTTGTAATCATAAATTGATCGCTTGATCGTATAAATTCGTGACCTTCATGATACATCATTAGATTTTATCATTCTATTGTATATTATGCTGCTCTGTACAAATCTTATTGGTTAAAATATATTTAGTGTTATTACATTAGCGTTCTTTACTATACAGTCCACTATACAATTCATCCTTCCAACACTACTAGAGTTCCCAACGAAAAGATATATTTGCAACATAAACTCTTATAAGAATAACGAACTAGTAATTTCGAAAATTGTCAAACATTTAACTTATTTTTGCACTTTATGAGCCTTCCTGAGTACTACATATTTCCAAAACTTCATACTCCGGTTACGTAAATACATACAACTGTAAGATGTAGATGGTACATTCTATTATATATTTCACATAGAACATTATTATGATTCAGATTTTGATAATACTCTACATTCATGTTTAAACCCACGATGTAATTTAGTGTTGATAAAAGTGATGTCAATTTTGCAGGTTGTCTTCGCTATAGCATGCATGAAAGTAATATAGTAATACTTTACTATCCACACTTTAATTATGCATTATTCGTACTCAAGCCACTATTTGCATTATTCAGACTTGACGAGAAGGCGACTATACACAGTGCGGACACGTTGGTCGCAAAAGTCTTCTCGTTAGCTTTAAACTATACGTTAGTAGGAGTTACCGTGTTCGTTTGAACGGTTCAAACAGATATATGTATAATTTCCTTATAGTATAATACTGTGTATAGTACAAACAGAATTAAGTCTCATTACGAATAATTTCTTTCACGAGCCATCACTGAACGCGACATCGGGTCGACACATTCGATGGAAGAAATAGGAAAGCTCGTCTCGATGACCACATTGTGCGACATATGTCCAAAATGATCTATTGGAATCAAAATATACTCCATAAATACTGCAGAATTCATTTGAATTGATAGAATTAAGAATTAACTTTCCTACCTCGAGTATAATGATATAAAAAAATGATCACGTTTTCAGTTAGCATTTATGCATTACTATCCTACAAATGTAAGTTTTATAAATAACGCTAAATATTTATTAATAAAAATAAGATCAGATTAAATAAAACTAATGAAAACAAACACTATGTGGCATTACAACATAGTATAATATAAAGAGTATTTTCCCGAAACTACAGAGATTTAAATTATTATATTATCATTAAAAAGAATTTTCTCAGCTACTTTTAAAGTACACCTATGAGATTTATTATGTGTACAACATTATTTAAAATACCAAAATTATGAAATCCTTTTTCGAAAATCATCGGTTAGTGTGAAATTGGTTTAGTCAAGTGTATATAAACCAGTGTATTACAAAAGATGAAAAGTAACATTCTCTATTATTCTGAAAATGTCTAGTCATATAAGTCAACATAATAAAAAACATGGAGAATACTTAGGCGTGTTTCGCCTAAATTTTAATAGGTGTTTGTAGACAAATGTTTTATTTTATTTTCTTCTCATAGTTACTCTGGGGTTTTAATAATGTCAAGTAGAAAGTTGATTGAAGTCATAGAAAATGCTCACTGGAAGTGTGACATACGAAGAACATTCCTGACATATTTTTCATAGCTTATCTTCCACATACTTTAAATTAGCTCAAGAATAATTATTCAGCCACAGGAAAAGAACGTCGAACATAACGTCGAAAACGTGGGAATTTAAGACAGCGTTAAATTCATTTAAGTCATCCACAACCCACACTCTCAATGAGAGCCAAACGTCCAAATAGCGAAATAACCACATCGACGATCCAAGCATCATACCGGTACTTGCCTCGTACAATTTGTAAATTTTTAATACAAATCAGGCTCTTTTGGATGGATTGAATTGTTTGTACGCTAAACGCTCTTTATATTTCATTAAGGATTCGTCTATACTGACATATTCATTGGGTGTGTAAATTTCTTTAAATTTTTCATTCCAAAGGTTGATGATAGCTTTTATCTTTCGAAGTCGGTCATTACTATCAGCAGTTTCATTATCAGAGAAATGTAAAAATCTCGAAATTTGCCGAAATCTCTTAAAAGGCATCGTTTGTCTAAATATTGGCGTTTCTACTACAGCTCTTCTAGTTCAATACAGTTAAATATTTGATTTTTTTCACTTGACCCATCAAAATTCACAGTGCATAATGGGCCTTTATTTCGTCTAAGATAACAGGATACCAAGTGTCGTCCACATGCCGTCTTTTCGCTCGTCGTGAATTGTCTGATGTGCGAAGCGATTTGTTTTCATGGTCAGCATTTCCCGAAACTTGTTATCAAATGTAATAAAAAATAGGTCTAACATTGTTGGATTCTCGCTTAAATTATTTAAAATAGACGCTTTTATTCCATGATGTTCAGAATACTTCCAAACTATTGGTGTGTTTTTTACTTTCTGGCAAATCCATGATTGTCGTACCTTTCTCTTCACTACTCCCAACTATAATCATACGCCTTACACGCTTTGTGATTGGCGCAAACACGTTACTATCACTGGATTCGTTATCATTGCTTTTATGTAACACTTTTGTATTTTGCATTTTGTAGGGATTTCTTAAATGTTAATAACTAAACTGCTTTGTAACAACAATTATAAGAATCGCGACTAACTCTCGTGGCATACTGATAGGAACTAACATTCATTTACTATCTGTTCGCGAGCCTGGCTCGTGATATTCATTTTTGATAAGCAATGGTAATATACAACGAATTTGTACAAGAAAACTGTTGTGAAAAAGACCAAGAATCTTTTTTTTCAGGTTTAACGTCGCATCGACCTTCATGTCATTAGCGACGGTTTATTGTCCTATTTCTTGTTTTTATTTCCTGGTAGATGTTAGTTTCCTTTAGGAATTTTACGACGGGTAGTATCATGTATTTTTGTCTTGATATTTCGTATTTTCTGCATTCGAAAAGGATGTGGTTGGTCGACATAGTTTGGTTGCACGTGTTGCAAAAGGGTGGTTCTATTCGTTTGTGTATATGCGCGATGTTTCCAAATGGAATTAAGTTGAACGAAGTCGCTGGTTGTTTTTATGTACACTTTAATATTACAGTACAGCTATGGTCTTAGCGATGCGTTATTTGCGTTCTATCTGCGTTCTTAGAGTTCTAACAGTTCTGACTAACGTTCTAGGTGCCCTTCCGCTTGTCACCTCGGTTTTTTGTTGATTGGTGGATGGTGGGTTTTGGTGGAGGAAATGAAGCGTTTTTGATTGGAGATGGGTGTGTCGGAAGGAACTTGAAATGAGGAGTGGGAAACTGTTCGAAAGTTCGGGTTGTAATTTTTCCGTTTTGTGAAATATGGAATTTATGTGTCGTGTTGTCCGTTCGTCGGGTCGAAGGGTATTTTCTTTCGGATGCATTTTTTACTGTCGCAGGTATATTGCTTAATTGCTCAAGGGATGACCAGGGACGTTCGACCTTCGGTGTTGCCGTCGCAACAGTTTGATTATTATTTTTTTAATGTTATTGGAGCAGGGATCTTGAAATTTAAGTCGCTAATTTTATTGGGTTGATATGACTTCCTTCTGATGTTATAGATAGCGGTCTCTTATTCTCCTCTTTGTTTGTGTTGAATTCTTCTGTCTCTATTTCCATTGTATTTGTCCTGCCTTCTTGATATTCGACAATACGTTGACCGATATGAATATATCATTGATGATTGATACGTTAATGCGCGGGGGAGAGGGGGGGGGCATTATATTCAGATCGGTTTGGGAACCGTTTTCGTTCGTGTTTGTATTGTTAGGACATTGCTTATAGCTTGATTGATTACAATTGAAGCAGATCTGTTTCTCTGAAGTGGTGAATATTCAGAGACTTGTTATAAACAAGTTCGTAGACTTGTCTTCTTCTGAAACTTAATATGTGTGCAAAATCTGGGTCTGTGATTACTGCTTTCAAGTACAGTGACTCGCATTAATATTCGGACACGATATTATTAGAAAAATTATTACTCTCTTTTATTATTTATGATAGTATTATTGAATCAATAGCTTTCTCATATAATAAAGCACTTCTTATAGTAAGTAGAAACATAAATTTTGTTTACTTATTGCGCATATTCTTTTGTATACTAAGCAAATCTGTTTGTCAGTAGAGGCAAAAATTCTATGTAGGGTATCGTCAAAATTAATTAAGAATGTGCTTGGAAATTTGTTCAGGACGTCGATATCGACGTATACTTGACGTCTGAAGTTGCACAAATTCAGGGTCAGATGTCTCTGCTCTCAGGTCGGTTATTCTAGAGCAGAGTTTGATGTTATTGGTTCTAAATGCATTTTCAATTACTGAATTTGGGATGATCGATGCTACATTTGACAGCTCGATACGTTGAGTCGGCGATATCATAGGACGGATTTCAATATTTGTGTTGCTGATGGTAATTGATTTGAATTTTGCTGTTATGTTGCTGACAGTTTCTTTGTTATCTAGGTATGTGCATACCCTACCGTTTGAAATTCTCGATATATATTTGATAGATCTGGGGCCTATTATCTTTCCTATGGCTAATGCATAGTCCCTGACGGTAATACCATCTACAGCATGCAGTATTATGGCTTGGTCCTTGGTTGGGGCGTATTCTCGTTTGGCATTTTCGTAGGAGGTGACTGATATAGTTTTGTTGTTGGCTCGGTTTCTTGGACTATTAGGGAGTTGGGAAGGATTCCTGTAGTCAGGATCTCATCCCAGATCTGGTCGCTCTACATTTGTATCATGATACTGTAGGAAATGAATCGGCAAATTTATTATTCTGAGTCGAAGTTTTAAATTGTTTATTTCACAAAGGCTCGGCTCGAATAAACATCGTAATGTATTAAACAATCTTCTTATCGAAATTGTCATGACGTAGCCTAATAATATTATTTTCTAAACACGCGGGTACGTAAAATAACAATTTATCATTATTAATTTTTCCATTTTCCTATAAACTAACCGTCCCTTAGTTCATAATGGTTTTCCTCGCTTGTTTCCAATCTATTTCTTAATCCACGAATCGTATGGTCTTGATATTGTTTAATTGACAATGTCTCTTCTAAAGTATTAGGTACCAATACTGTGTCAAGATATCTTAGCTCGCGACTCATTTGAGTCACTCGAGCGTCCCGGTGAAATGTCGGGTCGCACATTGTTGCTTTTAATCCTGAGCTCCTTAAACCGGTGGTACACGCAAACCTTCTTGAGTAATATCCTATCACTAAGCTTGTTCGACCACGGACCGTAAGTCCACAATGTTGAATCCTTCGGCGATGATGGATCGTGCACGTGATTTCTTCTGCATCCCTGCCTCGATGATGAAATGCTTTCTGACAATGAATATGGGTTTGAGATTTTTCGGGCATTTCTTGCATAATCTTCATTTCGTCGACTCCTGCGTTGCGCATCATTTTTGTTCCTACAGCTTGTTTACTTCTGAAAAAATACAAACATGCAAAATATATAAACATGTGCTAGAAAAGAACTATGTATTGCGTAGCAGTTTTTAAAAAATGCGGATCTATCAGGGACGGTGGTGGATTGTTGTTATACTAATTGACCGTGAACTAATTCGTAGCATACGATCCATTTTTTTATTCGATTGGATTTCACACCTCGTACCCAATTCATAATCGATTCGATTTCAATTCAATTCATGGCCGATATAGGTGTACTCTATTATTATCACTTTTCTTTTACTCATTATATCATTACCAAGTGTATTCAGAGTTAATAGTACATATATTTATTAAAAGGACTACCAATAGTAGTAGTAGTAGTAATAGTTGTAATCTAACATTGTTGAAAAAGTAACTGTAGGCTCGGACAAAAATTAATTTATAGTTTACTTGGGACTGAAGTTCGAAATTATCAGATTTCATTGCGCTAGTGTCTTATGCGCGCACAGGCGGTAATATAAACTGTAACTTATAAATACACACCGCGATACACACATTATCGCCGGTGGTCGCTCAGTCGTTCGTGAATAACGTACATATATCTTCTTTAAAATAAAAATTATAATAAAAGTTTTAGTAAAATTTGTACAGTTTACTTTGTACGTTGTACAATTTATTTGATAAATAATCCAAGCCATAATCCCAATAAAAATAAATAATTAAATAATGAATTTTTAAAAACAAAGTTACAATTTTCTTCCTCTGTCATAATTCTTCGTCATCCTTGTTATACAATAAATAATCATCTTTTCAAAAAATTTGTGTTTCCTCCTCTAACATAACCCTGCTTCATCCCTTCCATGTGTTATTCATTTCTGTTCGGGGCTGGAACTATCCCAGAATGGGAGACTGTTAGTCGGAATGGTTGAACCTAAATAAACGATTAAATACATGTAAACACGTCGAGTCTTTATTACAGAATCGCAGACGCGATCAACAAATAAATGGTTTTAAGTATACTTGATGAGAAAAATTCTCGGTCTACGTGGATGGCACAAGGCGGAAAAAAACAATTGGTCCCACATGGTAGTCGCTAATTTAGCATAAACGAAGTACATATAGGGGAGGGGGAGGATACTGGCCTAATTATTGGCACACGTGTATTGTGCTGTGATCAGCGAATTATGCCTCGTATTTGCATGTCACTTGCGCGGTTTTATTCAGTAATTTACGTATATTAGCCGTGGCGTAATAATACAGAGCTAATAAGTAAGGTAAGAAATGTATTATGCTTGATTACCAATGAACGACTGTTTTATTACTCTTTTATACCTTTTGTCATTGTGGCGTACGTGATCGAATGCATGTACAATTATAACGGCGTACATGATAGCGCAGGTAAAAGGGATCGGATGTCCGAAAGATAGGCTGATCGAATGCGTCTCAGGTGGTCTCGCCTGGCACTCTACCCGAACGAATTTTCCTGCGTCATGAACCGAATTCCCGAATATCATGCATTATGTCGGGTGGTCTGCCTAGGAGCCTGTAAAATACCGGAGTTGGCCTCATTTTCCAGCTTAACCACCGGTCAAAACGGGGACAACGTCAAAGCATTTTTGTTTCATATTTAAAGTGCCTTATCATTTCGTCCACACAAAATTTCACTTTTTTGCATAAATAACAAATGAATCGAACGATTTATTTCATTTCATCATGTATTACGTCAAAAATACTACCATATTGTGACGTGTATTCATTTTCCATGTATATGAACAAATAGGTGTTCATGCTCAGAAATATTGAGGTTCCTTATCATTTTGTCCGCCAGAGTATTTGTATGATTGGGATGGGCGTATTCGAAGTATAACTTTAATGACGAAATAATTTAATAAAAATGTAAAAATGTAAAGATATAAAAATGGTACAATGGTCATGTGTACATTCACGATCGAAACTGATACATATCTGCGGTGTCTCCGCGATCTTCTTTTATTTCTTCCTGGACACGTTCCTGGAATGCTGGAGAATGATCGCGACGTTCTGTTTCTTTCGGTTCAATATTTCGGAAGCTCTCGATCCTCCGGGATGCTTCGTTGCAGCATCGGTATCGCCGGTCTCGTTACCCAATATCAGCCGATTACGATGCATCTGAAACAATAGTGTAAGAATGCCCGTAAGGATACCAAATGAAAGGTAACGTAACGACCTTTGAGGTCCATTTATACAAACGTCACCGCGGGTACATCGTAAAACTCACACCAACAGATCAGTACGGTCCACAGACATGGCCTCACCGTAAGACGGCCGGGCTGACGGAAAAGTGTTGTTCTGAACTACATCTGACCGTTACCAGACCGGATGACGAGGTCCTAACCTCGCTATTAAACTAAAAGAAGAATGGATTCTACTCAGCTACATCGGAAGCTAGGCTAATCCTCACGACTTGTTTTTATAGTTGTTGACAATCGACGACTATAATTCCGTATCGGTACACGGCTGGCGACGTTTTCATCGGCGAAGTTTGCTGTACACGTGAAAATAGTAAAAGAATAAAGTCATTTCCAGGCTTATAAACATCAGGGAAGATATTTCTCACCTAATCCATGACATCTGAAAGCAGACAGTTCGAATGGATATTTGATCGCCGACCGTGTGTCGCTGCAAGGCATTCCTGTTTCTTATAAGTTTCTTGATAAACTATTTTTCGCTTGTAGACATTTAAATTACAGACAGGCTGTGGATATTATTTCTCACAAACCAGGTATGTATTGTGAAAGGGATGACTGATATGCTATTTTTGAATGTATCACTTTACGAATGGAATGGAGCCGTTCTTCATTGAATAAGAATTTCATTGGCAGAAGTTGACGTTCCCATTACGACAGTTCTAGGTACTAAGTATTTTTTTACAATAGCAGTTAATGGTGGCTGTATCATATGATTCTAGGTAACTCATATTTAACAGACATTTTATATTTTTAGGTCAATAACTCGCAGGGTACCTTATCACTTTAACAGCTATCCTAACAGCTACCTGCGATGAATGCTCAGTCAAGTGTTTCAGTGCATTGTATAATAATTAAATGTAGAGCTCGAAATGTCGACTAAAAAGTCGCTTACATGTTAAGTGGCCGCGACATTTTGAAGTCGGAAACGATTGTCCTCGTTACTGCAACATGGCTACTTTGGGGTACTGCCGATCTTACGATAATTTCTTATGTTTATTCTCAATTGATCTAATATATTCAAGATATATAACAGAATGCTTCAGGAAACATAGTGTCACAGAACGAAAACCATTTTATTTGACTAGTTCCCTTCACCTGTAATTTTCACAACCGAATCAAAAGTTTAACATCCTAAGATTTATGAAATGCGGAAACTAGCTTCTTAAATTTCTAATAATGGTTTGACGTCATTTTGCCCTATGAATCAGGTTGCAAATAAAGACGAAAAAGATACAAAAATCATGCTTTCCAAAATAAAAGAATAAAATATTATATCTATAAAACTCGACAAAATTACAGAAAAATAATAAATAATCCACTGCCTAGATACATTTACGTCTTGTTTTAAGTTTTCATGTCTTTTTTTATGCGTGCGTTGTGATTACAGAGCCCTCTTATGACAAACTGCGTATTGCATTTAACGTTAATTTCTTGGTCTGTGAAATGTATGGACACTGCACGTAATTTTCTTTCCTTTTTTAAAATAATATTGCAAGTACTGAAACATGTATAATAAGTTATGATACCTAAAGCTCATACAATTTTCGAAGTTTAGTATTTACCTAGAACTGATTACATCAAATTAGATCTAATTAGATCAGTGCACAGAAATCGACACACGGTAACTAGATGAGTGATCAGAAATTGGCACATGGTAATTAGAAAAGGCTCAGTTACTGACACATAGTAATTATCTTTTCATTTTTTAAGAGCGCAGTAATTCGATCGAAAACTGATTTTTATATTAGATTTTGTTAATTATTTTGTGTTCTTTATATATTTCGGTTATCATAAAATTTGTGTATGTATATTATATAATAGACATCAATGTTAGAGGTGTGCGAGTACGGATCAGGACGGGATCTTGAAACTTTCGAGTTTTCCGAAAATGTTTAGGACTTCTTAAAATACTGGGAGAGCGTCTTTTTTTTTAATACGGTCCTAGTTAAAAATTTTTGATTTCCATTGTTGCAGTTTATTTTGCAAAATTTTATATTTTTTATCAAACCAGAAAAGTAAGATATGTATAGTTTGATTTAAAATTCTCTACGTATGACAGTATGTAATAGCTTGGTTCTCTCGATTGCAACGATATTTCCAATTGTTGAAAACATCTTTTCGCTAGTCAATTTTGTACTAGGTACGGCGATGTGTCGTTTTGTAATAATTGGTAGCATAGGAAATCGAATGTTTTCAGGAATCTTGAATATTGTCGTCCCGATCTCGTCCCGACCCGATACACATCTTCTCATCCCGTTCCAAGCATCGGGTTTCGGGAAATCCCGAGTTCACGCACACCACTAATCAACATATATTTTAAATATTTTAAGAATTGCGATAAGGGTTAAGAAAACCATTTAATTTGTCGAAAACTTAGGACGACACTTTAATGAACACTGTTGCGCACAGCACAAAATAACCGCCGGAAGTTGTGAGGAGACGACAACGATTTATTTGTTGGACTCCGCAGTCCTCGTTTACAATTCTTGGAGCACGGCTCCGTTCGACGTATAAATTGCAGCACGGCTACGAATTTGTTACGAAGTGAAGCACGGCTTCACTGAGACTATGAAATGGAAGCACGGCTTCGTATGGGCGCATGGGCGCTGAATAATACTGGTCTATAAGCGATAACGTTGTCTACCAAAAATCCCCCGTTATCAAATTTGCGGCAGTATATATAGACACCTGGCCGATGTTCAAGGAGAAGCATCGTCAGGCGTCGAAGGCCGGGTCATTGCCTCCTAAGGCAAAACGCCGCGTGTTTACAACGGCCGAGGCGAGCGTTTGACGGTCGGGCCAACGCACGTCGATCGTGTTATTGTCTTGCCGCCTCGCCGTTTATTCGACAAAAACGGCGAGACGGCGTACATCGTATGTCGAACGTGCGTTGACCCGCGGTCCGCGATTCGGCCGGAACAAACACAGTAAATAACCCACTTACCCTAGTAAATAAATATAGAAAAGAAAGAATATTGCACCGAGTGGCAGACCAAAAAAATTAACAGTACAAAAACATGAAATTCTTAGGATTATTAAAAAGAAGCCAGATATAAGTGCGTCTGAGATTGTATCAAAAGTCCAGGAACGAAATAAAAATCAAATGCATACAAGAACGATTCAGATTACATTGGGCAGAATTTAAAAGCAAAATTGTGAGGAAGCAACCGTACATCAGTGAAGTGAATAAAACAAAGAGAGTGGAATTTGCGAAGCAAATCTCTCTCTGAGTCGGAGAATTAGTGTTTATAGACGAAATAATGGGTAAACACTTGAATTTTGACGTATGAAAGGAAAATTAGCAAAAAAGTGCGGGTTAATTAGGAATGGGAATGACATACTATTTTTAATGGGATAACGATTCGAAACTTGCGGCTGATATGGTACGTCAATGACTTTTATGTAATACTATATGACTCCTATCGAGATCCAACCATGTAAATCGGGGATTGAAATTATCGAGCATGCAGCATTGTTAGTAGGCGTAGCCTCGCGCTACACTTGCGTCTACTTGAACATACTCGAACGACAGTGCTCGACAAGACATTCTGCAAGTCAGACGTTTGTTTCATGTCACCACACTCCTATATATGTATTTGTTGTTTGTAAGGAATTTATATGTTACGACCAACCTGTTCACGAAAAAGGCTACGCAAGGAGTGAGGACAAGCGACGCATGTGCGAGAGTCCCGCACAGCGACGTGGCGCGTCTAGCGGGTGAAAGAATTATAATGTTCAAAATTATAACGTTCACGCGGTGGACACGCCACACCGCTGTGCGGGACTCTCTTTCTTCGTCACGACCTTTACAGCGTAATTGTATAGCTTTGGAAGTTGAGTTGAGAAAGTTGAGGAACCAACCTACAGTGGATTTTCCTTAGTTGGAAAAGTACTTGAGCGATTTATGGAATGCTTTTTAGAAATTGCGGTCTTTTGCGGACAATTCATCAAATCCTTATCGGTTAAGGATAAGGATCTGGCGAACATTTGAATTTCTCAAGGAATTATAATTACAAAGTAATTCAATTACAATGTAATTCGATATTGAGATCGCCATTTAATTAAAATACAAGGTGATTTGTAATTCAATAGGAGTATAATTACAAAATACTAAGTATTTCAATTACATTAATTACGAATTACAATGTACTTAATAAATAAATTAAAATATTATTAATAACTACGACGTAATTATTATTTATTGGACACGGTATACCGCATGAATAATAAATACTTAACCATTAAATGATAATTAATAAGTAACAATTGAAATCGTATTCGTAATTAATAAACAAATTTTATTATTTCAAATAATTAATAAGTAATTGTTTTCTCTTTCATTTAAACTTTCAAACAACAAATAATTATACATACATATATATTATATTGTGTATTTCAATTACACTCGTGATTAAAATAATTCGTAATTGAATCAACATTCGAACAATCAACATTCTAAATACATTCGAAACCAATCATTCCCACGTTATCGGGACTGTGAACACTCTCCACTCATACAGGATTGTATACGACTATCTTGAAATGTGATTGGTTTCTTGAAAATTCGTTCAATTCCTTCTTGAGTGGTACCACTTATTACGCTTGCATAGGTCATTTTGCTTAGAACACGTAATTTTTGTTTGGTGTGGTTATGGCATGGTAGTTCTAGGTAGTTTCTCACTTACTACTGAGGGGAGTTGGGGGCTCCCCTTGGCATGCCGAAAAAATTCAAAGTCGAACGAGTCACATGGATCGTAATCTAATCCGGGCTTGAATATGGGACAACAGGTACAAAATACATAATGCAAAGATGAAACATCCTTCTTTTTGTTTATTTTTAAATAAAATTTGCATAAATGTGTTTGTAAGATTTTTCTGATTAAAATAAGAACAAACATAGTATGTATAAATCGGCTCATCTCAATACTAATCTTTTACCTTAAATTACAAAAACAAAAATGTTTATGTTGTCGTTTTATTGGTTGGAATAAAAAAAATTAAGTAAGTATTAATATGGAAAGTATATTTAAATTTTTTATAAAATTTGTAATTTTATAAGATATAATCTTACAAAAATTATATTGTATTTGATCTTAATTTAATCACAAAAACCTCACAATTACAGTGGGAAAAATCTTACAATTACCGTTAAGAAAAAATAAGAAATAAAAAAGTGTCGCATTTCATAATAATTATATCCATCCTTTATTTGCTGTCTACTTTTGCGTTTGTCGAAGTTGTATTAATATTTTCATTAATAATAAGGTAAAATAACTGGAAAATGATTAAATTAATCGATTAATCATAAACACGTCATTCAGTGCAAACCGAGCCGCATTAGAGAGCAGACGAAAAATACGTCGACGTAGTATGCAGTGATTTAATCTAAAAATTTTTAACTTCTTAACAACAGATTGCTAACCTCAAAATGTGTAATTAAATATGATTACTTAGAACAGTTTCAAAGTTTTGTTCATACTTACCAACTGATGAACGATGGCATTTTAAAATTTTGAGAATGATTTGATCCATTTTGTATAACAGGCCACATGTTAGAGAATTTTTTCAGATTTTTTGATCGTAAAATGTGATCACAAAAAAATAGAGAACGAAAAAACAAAACGGAAAGTTGCAAATTTTTCGGAAATGACAAATCTTGTCTTCGCCATTTTAATTCTATCGGAGGATATTGCCAAAAGCAGCAGTCTCTGATGTTGTTAACTTGGTTAAGTATAATATTGTCCACTTAATAAGTATATTATGCAGTATTAAACGGTTTTACATTTAAAGAAACGATTATTTAACTAGGAACACGAAATTCAAGATATGAAACTATGATATGCGTGATATACAAAATCTTCGTTATGATTACAACGTCGATGGTTGATGGAGCGAGCGAGATTACGAGTCTTTTGAACGTTGTGCGAGCGCCGATGAGGCTAATTTTTTCATAAGTATTGCTCTTTCTCAATTTTTTTCAAAATTGAGTTCTTAATGTTTTAAATATATTTCGGATAAAGATATAGGCAAAAGTAATTTTTGAGCATTTTTTATTCCATCGTTTACCCGAATGTATATACTTCTTATTACAGTTTTATTTCACATTCTTTATATTAAATAGATACACGTGACTCCCATTAATATTCGGACACGATATTATTAGAAAAATTATTGCTCCCTTTTATTGTTTATGGTAGTATTATTGAATCGTTTTCTCATATAATAAAGCACTTCTTAAAGTAAGTAGAAAAATAAATTTTGCTTATTTATTGCAAATGTTCTTTTGTATAATAAGCGATAAACAAGATTGTGACAAAACTTAACGTCGCAAAAATATTCGGACACAACATCTTAGATGCCAGCGTAAAATATTGTATTACATTGACGACGCCGCTAACACATATTGTATATAAATAAATAAAAATTCTTTGTAAGAACTCGGTACCACAGAAATTATTGGTGATATCATACGCTTTACTTGGGAAAATGGGATGAAAAGGAAGAAATACGTCTTTTGAAATCCGACAATTGGTTATTCATCACAAGGGAATGGGATCTTTTAACAATAAAGCAAAATTAATGGAAACAATCACGAAAATATGGTCAGAAATTCCGACTGAGTTTTGTGTTCGATTAATTGAATTTATGCCACACAGATGCAATGCAGTCCTCAAATCCAAGGGTTATCCAACATCTTATTAGACTGTTATGAAAACTACAGTCAATGATACATCGCTGTTTTTCATTAAAAGTGATTATATAACTTAAGCGGCGTATGTTTCTATGCATTCGTAGGTACCCATCAATTCTATCAGAAGCTTATACTATTTCTTTCGTCCTTTCCTAATTCGGTGGGATCTCGATGTTGCGAGCCATCCTTGTCCTGCTCGCCTCTAGCGTACACATGTTCGTATCTATTGTCTCGAGTCGTCTGTAAGTCATTCCTCTGACGGCTTGATTCTTCTCGTCGGAGACCCTAAACGAGAAAGCCACTTGAAGGTGCCATAAAATAGTATTCCCTGCAATTGCTGTCAAGGACGGAAGGACTGTCCTGAAACTATGCTTATCGTAAACGAGAATTTCGAAGCATTGCACAGCATATGGTGTATCTTGACGTATTTCGTTTCTTTTTTATGAAACCATTTCTAAATAAACCATAGACCTTTCCTAATATATTAAAGAATTTTGTCAGCTTCTTCTTTGTTGAAAATTGTGGTTCAAAATAATGAGGAAGAAAAATAATTGATATGTTTCTTTTTCGCAGGAATAGAGAAAAGACTGTTCCTCAATACATAATCTATTGCAATCAGTGTTTTAAATTTGTCAGATTTTCTGGTAGGGTTTGATCGTATATTTGTTAGTCTACTTGGACTAAATGATATTAACGAAACTAAGGGAATCGTGAAAATAATATAAAATTTCGAGTTACTGCAGTAGCTGTGTGTGTGTGCAATGTAATTTAAGTTATAATTTTTTCCATAATTTAAATATTTAATCTTTTTAACTTACTTCTAATAAACGAATTTTATTATGTCTGACGGTGCATTATTTTTTTATACAATATTAATCGATCTCGTAGTAATATGACTGAAACTTTTGTATCGATTAAATATATGTACTACTCGATTAAAAACATCTAGCATTTAACATTTTCAACTATTTCATCATAAATACTGTACGATATTTTTGCAGTATAATTTATGCTGAAATTCATTTGCATCTTGTAATTGCGAAACAAATGACAACCTAGCAGAGTTGTACACTATTTAGATAATAAATTATAGAAACGTTACGAACAAAAGATACTTCATCTTTATGCGATATTGGTGGGTCCTAATAAAATAAGTATCTTCATTGGACGTGTTTGAAATAAATAATTTTATTAGTCGATAATTAGTCCGACAAATAAAAATGCCACTTAATTATCAACACGTAACTACATTGTTCCAGAATAAAAACAAATCAATATTCATAGAATCGTTTTTCAAATAAAGATAGGAAGGTGTCGAATATGTGGATGCTTGGTCTCAAGTCTCCGATTATGCTTCCTAGTTTTCATTTCGGGATAATACAGTATCTAACAAAAAGATAGCATACTTTAAAACTATTGTAATTTTTATTTATGTAACATTACAACTAAAATACTGTTTCTATATAAATTTGCAAAATACCACTATAAACATAGTCAAATGAAATAAAATTGCATTTCGCAAGTGTAAACAATTTTATTTGAAAAAAGAGAATTTTTATGGAACTACAGTTGGACAAAATGTTAGCACACTTAACTAAAAGTTATGTATGTCAATAAATCAAGGAATAATATTGAGTGCCTAATGTTTTGTGGCTCCATCTTTCCATTTATTAACAGTCGTCATTATCTACGAAGTTTCTTTATTAGTTTTTGCTCTTATTGCTCCTTCTCATCTTAAATACATTTTTGTCATTCGGAAATGTTTTCACATTATCGGCCATTTGCATAATGCCAGGTTATGACTTTCGCAACAATTTTCAACGATGTGACCTTGCTGATCAATCCACGAGAACAAAAATCGCGGCATCACCCTGTTGAAAAATATGTACAGGATATTCCTGAAACTATATACAAGCGGGTACCGGGTTATTCTTCATAAAAAAGAAATAAAAAAGATATAGAGTGACTTCTTTTTTCTTTAGGATTTCGTTTTCGAGAAAATCAAGTTTTAAATCTTGCTTTGTACACACGCTTGTCCGGCTATAAGCGATGTACATCGCTTAGCAAATTTTCAATCTCGATTTTCTCGAAAACTAAATTCTAATCAAAAAAATATTATTCTACACTTTTTTCATGTTTTTTTATTCGGAATTACATGGTGCCGCAACATAATTCTTAGTGAAATATGCCATCATTTTTTTCTAAGTAAAATTGTTTAAACTGGCGTAACGTAATTTTATTTCATTTGTGTATGTTCATAACAGTAATTTACAAATCTGTATAGTATTAGAATCTTGGTTATTACCCTAAATTACGTTAATTTTAAAGTGTACTATCTATTCGTCCGGCACTGTAGCCCGTTGAGTTTCTTCTTCTTTGAGCTTCTTCACATGTCGCGAAGTAAAGATATTTTTCTACCAGAAAGTATCAGCGCACATTTCATTTTACATCCATTTCTAATACATACATTTTTTATTCAAAGCGTATTTATTCGTGGCGTTGAATATAATTTTCATCTTTTATCTTTATCTTTATATGAAGGCTACGATTAGATTTACGGATAACTTTTGCCAGAATTTTGAAGATCCAAAATTTTACATTCTTGAATATACCTTCATAAAGCAGGAATTGAAGACAATTATGACATCGGTTTCAGTTCGTGAAAGAATTATGGAGAATCCATAAATTCTCATCAAACAGTTTCCATTGTTTAATGATGGAAATAAACAAAAAGCAATACCGCGTATCCAATTAAATAATGATATTTTATTCGAAGTATGCACACGTGCTATTTTATGTCCTTTATATCCGTTTATGTAACTGCGACAAGCTGACTAGAACGCGCTGTTTGACCGATCAACTGAAACAAAAATCTCAACGCACGCAAAATAACTGCCGAGGAGCGACGATGTCTCTGGACACCAAGGTGAACTGTGATAGTTGAATGCCGACATTTAAAACCGATATTATGTATTTAGGTCCATAACTGTTAATTTTCAGTTCTCTATGATAGCCAGATAGGATTAGTGTGTCACTTACTGTGCCCATTAAAGTGGCGTCCGAAGTTTTCGATAAATTATATGGCTTTCTTTATCTATGGTGCACTTCGTAAAAAACATTTAAAATATATATTGATGTCTTTTACATAAATACGAATTTTATTGTAATTAAAATATATAGGGAACACAAAATATTTAACAAAATATAAATAGTAGTTTTCGATCGAGTTACTGTGCCTTGTAAGAATGAAAAGTTTACTACTGCGTGTTATTTACTGAGCCTTTTCTAGTTATCATCTGCACACTCATCTAATTACTATGTGTCAATCTCTGTGCACTGATCTAATCGCTATAAAGAGTGCTAGGTAAATACTAAAGTTCGAAAATTGTATGAGCTTTGGGTATCATAATTTATTACACATGTTCAGTACAATCACGTATAGCGTATACACATTTCACGGAGAAAAAAAGTAATCTTAAATGTAACACGTAGTTTGCTATAAGAGGGCTCAGTCTAGACTGTTTTTCTGCAATTTGGTAGAGTTTTTTGAATATAATAATTTATTTTTTTGTTTTGTGGAAAGCATGATTTTTGTATTTTTTTATCTTTATTTGCAAAGTGATTCGTAAGTCTTTTAACAAAATCAGGAAAGAAGGAAATTCTGCGGCTGGAAGAAAAAACACTGCATGTCACATGTTTTCACTTTCGAGATGTTTGTCCTTTAAAGTTCTGGCCACAAATTCCTTTCTTGGTTTTCCATTTATTGAGCTCATCGTATTTGCATAAACTGAAATTTCTTGAAATTGTAACATGTTGCGGTATTCTCTACAGTCACTGAATTATGCCGCGAGATCTAGGACGCTCGGAGCGTGGGCTTAGTCGAATGGTGGCGGCCCTGAGCAACGGCGGGTGCGCGTAGGGTTTGTGCGTCGTGCCGAGCCGTGAGTCTGGGGAATGGGGAATGCCTCGTTTCTGGCTGAGGAAGCGATCTGCCGAGAACGAGGATCATTGTCGCGTAGACCGTAGCGTTGGGTGTTTGGAAGAAATAAGTATAACTGTGACAATTCGAGCCGAGATTAATTCATACGGAATGAAAGAAGATAGCCGCTAAATACCATAGGGCAGCAGGCGAAATAATAAAGGACAGTGCTGGCAACAACTGGCAGCGACCGTTCTAAAGATATGTCAAGACTAGTGACCGGCCAGAAGCCGCATTCGTAACTGGGAATTTCTGATCGGTTTTTCGGTAAGTCTCATTATCAGTTCGAATTTCTTCATTTACATTTCGATGGCTCGGACACCTTCTCTCGGCTGGCCTAATTATTCGTCACGTGTCTTCCACATGGGCATTCGGTTCTTGCGGATATATGGCGTCGCGGCCATATTTTAGGTAGAATATCACTGTGACACGATCTTAGGGACTATTTGCGACCGTTTCGAATATTTTATAGCGACACCCATTAATATTCGGACTACTTTTAAAACGCCATAACTTGCTTAGAACTGGACTGAACAACTTGAATTTTGTTATTGCTTAGAATGATTAAAGAAAATAATATATGACGAAATATATATAACGAAGATTTAAGAAATGCATTTCATAGATCTCGGTAATTTATATGCATGTTGAAAATTTCAGCGGAATCGGTTGACTTTGGTATAAGCGGTAAACAATTAAAGATCGCAAAAATCGCAGTTTTGTCCTGATTTTTAATATTTCTGTCCAATAATTGTGAGAAATTGCTGTTTTAAAATTTGTTTAATGCTCGTAACTATGACCTTGCGTTAACTGATTTCGATGAAATTTTCGGCATGCATGTAACTTATCGAGATCTACAATACGTATTTTTTTTAATTTTCGTTATAGGCATAGAAAAGTTAAAAAACGAGAGTTTTTCAGTTTGTAACTGGTAGGTTTATTTTAAGTGCTCACCTTTTCCCACCTCTTTATACACTACGTTCCACTCTCTTTTCTTTCGATGTTCCTAATATATTTTCTTTGCAATATGTAAGCTTATTTTCTAATAAAATGTCGCTTTATGGGCATGTCTTGTATTTATTTCTTTATTTCTAGATATCTGAAACTGTTTCTTAAATTGTTTAACGTAAGTATTGTATAACATACTGTGTAGCGTACCTGATTATACATTCACTTCAGGTTGATCCTCTATAACTTGAGATATTATTTTATTGTCGTTAAGAATATAAAATCCTTTATCATTTCCATATTTTTAATCACATTTTCTATATCGCACTCTACGCAGTGCGAAATGCACCTTGCGACATTATACATATAACTTTGTGATTACGGTTTGTTCGCTATCTGATCTTTCATGCAAAGATGAATTACTTTCACCCACTTTTAGAAGCTGTTATTCATTTTTATTCCTCTATTCGTGTTTGCTGCATCATCTTCTTGGCATTTTAATATGTTATCTTTATAATTTTTTTATGATATATGCAGTAAATCTACCAATGTTATATTTACGAGACAAGGAATTAATTGTTTCTGAAGCGTCTATTAATTTCAAATTTTTCTTCAATACAAAGCACCACTCTTTTTCTCTTTTCGTTTGATTTGTGTGAAGACGTAATGAGAATATAGTTTCTGGACGAATCACATAGATACAAGTAACTGAATTAAATCGTTACTTATCTTACATTCTATGCAGGAAGACTATGCTAGAATTTCTAACTAAGAAACAAAAACAGTGTGTTGTATAATGGGTATGAAGCGTAGACTGGAGTTGGGTAAGAGGAGCATCGTTCCTGACATCCAATTGTTGGTAACGGGTTACTATGTTGGATAAACACAGTCCAGATAAACGGTGTTTTACTAGTTCTTGTACTAGTTGTTCTATCATTAGTATTTATTTAAGATTGATGTCGTTTTGAAATCTCTATTTTATACGATTTTAAGATTTGTTTATAGTATGTATTTTTTTTTGTTGCAACTTGAATGTCCGAATTATATATAATATATATTATATATTATCAAATATTTCAAGATTTAATGGAAAGTATTGTTTAATATAATGTTTTACAAGTATTGTATAAATAAGGATTCGGACCTGGACAAACTAATCTAAAGTGGAATCGAAATTGCTTAGGAACCGTATTTTATTAGGCTTTCCTCAACTTATTTTCTCTATTACATCACCGTCCGATGCTTCATCCTGTAACAAATGATAAAATGTCATGGTTAATAGTAAATCAAAGACCTATGCATATAAACTGTGAATCGTTTAATAGAGTTCGATGATGTACCTGCGCTGTTGTCTGTTTTTTAGTTGAAGTAAATTACCTCTCAGATGTTACACCAACAGAAGTTTTATGATTTTCATTATTTTTATCGGTTTCTTTGCTTTTGTTACATGCTCCACTGCCATTAGCTTTATCTGTTTTTTCCGCTTCTTGTTCATCGTTACTACTACTGTCAATAACTATTATCTTGTTATTATTAAAGGGTTTTACCGGTCTATTAGCGAATAATGTTTGCATCTATTAAATAGTATGCGATTATCCAATCTGTCTAATCTAATAGTATATTATCATTTTTAAATGAGTTTGTTTGCAAGTATACATATACTTCTGTCTTTTCTTTTTGTGCTTCCTCCTTTCTCTTATCACAATAATTTTTAATTTCTTTCCTGATATTTCCAACATCTGCAGTTGTTCCACTAGTTTCCAAACATGGCACAAGTTCTTTTATTTCACGGCTATATGTAAAGAATTAATAGTAACAATACAATCGAGCTTATAATGGCAAATCAATATTTTGAAATATTACATTCTATATGCTTTACCTGTGTAGGTTATTAAAAGCGTTAGTCTTATTTTTGTTAACAAATTTACCTAATGCTTTATTTAGATCATTCACCGTTAGTATTGTTCATAGGTCTTTATTTTCATCCAAACTGAAGTGTCTTTTTAGTTTTGCTTGTATCTGGTTTCCACAAAACCTTAATTCTCCTAATTAAAAAACCAAACAAATTTTACCTTCGAGCACCTTGTAGAATATCGCAATTTTTGTTTACCTCAGTATAGCCCATAATGTCAGCCGTATCCTGGAGTTAATCACTAATACCGTCAAAATCAAACGACGATCGCTTCTTACCGGAACTTCTTGTTTTACAGAATACAATTAATTCGTGAGAATTAGCAACTTTATCACAATATTTCTGTGCCAATCTAAAACACACATATTATTTATTTCCGTTTATTACTTGTATTCGTTAATATACTAATAGAATCTTACTTGGTCGAATCGAACCGTTCTTTATCTTTCAAGTAAATTACTTTCAATCGAATATATGGCAAGACCGGTTGCTTCTGGTGATTTGACAATTCTTCCGCGGTACTAGGAATCAATTCATTTTCTATGCGTCGGTCGACGATATTAAAAACTGTTTCTGATAGCGGTCTATCATTATTACTTTTTATATTCGTATCACTAAGGATCAGAGTGTCAAACACAAATGGTCTAACGGTTTTTAATTTCAATTTCTTCAACTTAAACTTATCACCGTGTTTACGCTAAGTATGACAATGTGTTTGGCCATCGATTCGCCTTCGCATAAAGAAATCGCAATCTGTAAGTGTGTTTCTTAAGCAGTAGTTTCTTATTTTTCATGCATCATAATTAATAAATAAATCTAAAAATATACCTGTTTGAGAAATGTAGTATTGTCTTTGAGAGATAAACATGTGTGTGATACGACATTCCTGTTCCCCTCCCCACACGACAAAGTCAACAAAAGTGGAAAGGTGGGCTTCCGAAGTATATCCACGTTTAAGACATGGTGCACGTTTTTTATGTAAAACAAACAAATTAAAGCATTTCACCTATGAATGAAAATCATTTGCATTAAAAAAAAATGGAAAGATCTCTCAATACATATATGGATCTCATAAGTTCACCTTAAAATCGTTCAGCATCCGTGTTAATTTATCATAGTTCATACAGCTTAAATCAAAATTTGCAACATGGGTATTACCCATTTTTATCATCAGTGGTGGAATGATCATTTTAGGGGTGGCTGTCCATTTTCCAAAATAATTTATGAAACCAGACACAGACAACAAGTCCATTTGGCCCATTTATTCCACAACCTATAATTTTGATTATAATTACTAATGGCTGAATCAATGTTGAAAAATCACTGTACTTAAACTATTGATATTATATTTCTTACTTGGATGGTCATTTTTCCCGTGAATGGAAAATATTGGCATGTCAATATTAAAATTTGGATCCTAAAAATTTACAGTTTTAAAAGTACAGTGTGGGAATGTTAATTCTGGCTCGCTCAAAAATTGGATGTTAATTGCTTTGATGAAAAGAAAATAATTAATATTTGTCGTACTTCAAACATCATCTTATATTGATATTATCATATCTTGCTAACCTGGGACCCATATAGTATTTATTTAACAATTCCATACATTTTAATTCATCAGAAGTTGATGGTTTCGCATCGTGAAATAAATCTCCACAATGAAATATAAGGTCTACATTTTTTCCCTTGCTACATTGAAGTATTTCTACAAAAGTATTAATGCTCTCATCCGATGACTTTCCTGCTTGTATAAATTAATTACCTGCAGTATATCTGAGTACATTTCATGATAATTGGACATTTGAAAAAGATTGCAAACAGAAGAAAAATAGTTTCTTTTTTATACGACCGGCCCAGAGCTCGAGTTCACCGCGTAGGAACTCTGACACGTGGCCACTTAAGACTTATAAACAACTGCATTGAATATTCGCCTCTATAGTATACAAAATATAATCTAAATCGGTAATCCGATGGCCTTTGTAATTGTAGAACCTTGTAAGACTGTATAAATTAAAAAAGAAATGAAAGATAATATTTGCAAAGTATTGTTCGAAAACCAACGATCCAGATTAGTTTGTTCAGATCCGAATCCTTGTTTATATAGTACTTGTAAAACATTATATTTAAATAAATACTTTTTCATTAAGTCTTGAAATATTTGATAATATTTATTTGACAGTACACACTTAAAAAAATCACAGAGATAATTATATGTATGTATTCGTGTTTGTGTATGTACAACAATTTTGTCGTGATCTAGTATGTCCAATGATGTCAGAGATTCTGCATGAAATCTGTTCCAAGTGGCGGAGAAGAGACCTCACGAATGGGATTGGACAATTTCAATGGATAGCCACTGGAATCCATTGGCATCATACAATAATATTTCTGATGGATAATTCTTCCACTTCCGCTTTCCTAAAACAAAGTCAAACCTAACAGACAACAACGGTCAGTCGTAATTCGGAAGATCTGCTTGAGATATGGATTAGTGTATCGTATAATCACGGGTTGACGGGTTTTGTTCTGATAAGTGAACGAATGAATTCTTGTGAATCTTTTCTCATTTCGGGGCAGTGATATTTTTCTTTTAACCCTTTCAGTACGGAGGATCTGGCCGCGGTTATACATTCGTGGAACGAGGAAGTTTTCCGCGAGAGTGGTTGCACTCCCCCCCCCCCCCGTGACGGCTACCTTGTCGTGGTGAGGGGGCTTCGTGCCCTAATGATCCTCAAGGCTGTGCCAGCGGGGAATTTATTCCCTGGCAGGTTCTACCTAGCTGGAGTGGCTTGAGGTGAGGGGCCTACTAAAGTCGGACACATACCGTAAACCTGTGGTCATGTTTTACAGGAACGGGGGTCTTGCCTTAGCCGGCCGGGCCGCGAGGATGACAACCTCTCTAAAAAATCCCTAGCCCCAAGCAGTGTTGCGCGGTGAAGAGGGCGTAGCTGGAGTAAGCGCCAGCTATGGTTGGTGGGTGCACCAATTGTTAGCGGACAACTCCGGGGTACCTGGCGACCCCCCGGGCGTATTAGCCTTCCCCGGGTATGGCGGCTCTACCCGGGGTGACCTCCTTTCCGACCACACTCGTGGGATCAGCTATGGATTCATTTACAAACAAAACTGTGGAGGGGGGTAACGAACGTGAGGGGGGGGGCATGCGAGGCTATCGTGCGGCTCGAGAGATATGTGGAGCCGGTGTCGCGGGGGCATTCTGCCACACGCGGCACAAAGAGGCCTGCGGCGGGCCTTAGCGATTGCGATGGGGGGGAGGAGTCGGACTTCTCTGTCTCCTCCCACCACTCGACGCAGAGCGTCCCGGGCACCTCTACGAGGAAACGAGGCCGGCCACCAACGACCAGGGAATGCGTTGGCCTCCACGAGGCCAAACGTAAACAGGCTGAGGCTGAAAAAAGCCTTATCGCGGACATCTTCGACCCGGTTGCCCCGGGGCCGAGGCCCGCGAGATCTGGCGACCCGCTTCCCGATGAAGTGGAAGTCGCTGCGGATTTCCGCAACCGCCCGACGCGGGACGTTGCGGCAGCGGTTATGGAGAGCCTGAGCGATGTGGCCATGATCTCTACCGCAACAACGGGTTTAAAGACCAGCATGGTCCGATCCCTGCGTGCGGCGGCTCTGAACAGCCGGGTGGGCGTTGCGGAGCTGGCAATTAGGTCCGGGAACACCCCTTGACATAACCTTGACATAACCTTGACATAACCCCGGGGTGTTCCCGGACCTCTGGAGGAGAAGTCGGATGGTCCTCTTAAGGAAGGATGGGAGGCCTGCGGATTCTCCCTCCGCGTACCGACCCATTTGTCTCCTGGTCGAGGTGGGCAAGATCTTTGAGAAGATCATTGCCGCCCGCCCCGCCAGGCACCTGTCCCGCGATGGCCCCGATCTGGCGGACTGCCAGTTCGGCTTCCGGGAGGGACGGTCGACGATCGACGCAATCGATCGTCTTAAGTTCCTCTCGGACAATGCCGTGGCACGGGGCGGGGTGTGCTTGGCGGTGTCCATTGACATCGTCAATGCCTTCAACACCCTGCCCTGGTCCGCCATTAGGGAGGCCCTGGTTGAGCATCAAGTGCCTCCCGAGGCGGGTGATCGGGGCCTACCTGCGGGACAGGTGGGTAGAATACCCGGGCCGGTACGGGATGATTCGGAGGGAGGTGGACTGCGGGGTCCCACAGGGATCCGTGCTAGGACCACTCCTGTGGGACCTGGGGTATAACGCGGTCCTGGAGAAGGCCTCCCTGCCCGACGGTGCCACCCTTGTCTGCTATGCAGACGACACGTTGGTGGTCGCCGTCGGGGACACCTTCGAGAGGACCATCCGACGAGCGGAGGTTGCGGTGGCAGCCGTCGTCGCGAGGATCCACGATCTGGGGCTGAAGATGGCCCCGGAGAAGGCCGAGGCCGTCTGGTTTGGACGGCCTCGGTCGCGGCCACCGGCCGGATCGTGGATCCGGGTTGGAGAAGCCTGCGTCGGGGTGAAGTCTGAGATCAAGTATCTCGGACTGATCCTCGACAGCCACTGGAGGTTCGGAGCGCATTTCGGCCACCTCTTCCCCCGAGTTGAGAGGGCGGCGGCTGCGCTAGGCCGCCTGTTGCCCAATCTCGAGGGGCCGGGCGATATGGTGCGCCGCCTATACCTGGGCGTGGTGCGGTCCATGACCTTATACGGCGCTCCGATTTGGGCGCCGTCCGTGAGGGCAAACCGGCGCAACACACTGATGTTGCGCCGGCTTCAGAGGCAGATGGCCCTTCGCCTCATAAGAGGCTACCGCACCACGTCTACCGTGGCGGCGCTTGCTCTGGCGGGAGAAATTCCCTTCGAGCTGCAGGCGGCGATGCGCGCCTATATTTATAGGCGCATATGCATCGCTGGACGGGCTCGGGGGGACCCGCCGGAGCGGGAGGCTGTCCAGTGCTTCGAGCTCCAGGCCCGGGGACTTGCTCTCGCCAGATGGCATGCGGAGCTTTGTTCCCATGCCGGCGAGCGCGTCCCTGGGGCTCTCATGCCGCACTTCACCTCGTGGCGGGAGAATTGGTTTGGCAGGCTCTCCTACCGTGCGACGCAGGTATTCACCGGGCATGGCTGCTTCGGTGTCTACCTGTGTCGCATCGGTCGGGAAGCGACGACGGTGTGCCACCACTGTGGCGCGGAGAAGGACTCGGCGCAGCATACACTGGAGGTATGCTCCGCCTTTTCAGTGCTGCGCCGAGTCCTAAGAAGGGAAGTTGGTCGCGCCCTCGCTCTCTCCAGCTTAGCTGGGGCCATGCTGGAGAGCCCGAGAAAATGGGCGGCAGCCATCGCCTTCTGCGAACAGGTAATGTTGCAGAAGGAGGCTGCCGAGCGGGGTCGCCGTGAGCGGGGGGTGCGGCGTGTGCGCCCACGCCTAGAGCCCCCCCCCCCGAGCAGCTGAGAATAGGCGGGCGGCGGGTGTACCAGATTATGATGGTTTAATTGCCCGCCGCCCGAAGATGTCCTCCCTATACCGGGAGTGGGGCGACGAACATCGTCGCCCCCGACGGCCGCCGTGCCCAGGGCGGGGGCCCTGGGCACCCTCATTGAAAAGCGGCCGTCGTGACGAGGCGGTGCGGGGAGCGGTCCCCCGCACCGCCGAACCAAGATTATTCATGGGGGAGGATAAATCTCCCCCGGGACGCGGCCGGCCACCGCCATTCCATCCTGGTGGCCGGCCAGGCGAGGGGGAGCCGCGGTTGTGTTCGTTAAGGGTTCCCGTGGCTCCCCCAGTAATCGTCAGCGCCCTAGGCCGCCGTGGGGGTTTTTGCGGGTCAAACCTCGCACTACCCCCGTCCCGCCCCCCCCCCGGGCGTGGCGGGGGTGTCCGGCCAGCAGATTTCCCCCACGATAAAAAAAAAGAGTGGTTGCACTGTCCGACAGCGTAAGCCGCGAAAACATGTTTTACGGCATTCATAGAAATCTCGAGCGTGATTTACACTAAACTTTTCATTCGGACCGCGACATCGGTGACTGACGCGGAATTTAACGTGTTTGAAAAACATTTCTCAAATGTTTATACTGCTTTGTCGTAACTTAAACCAATCCTCGGCAGAAAACCGATTTCGACGGAATCTTATCTCGCGGATCAGACGGAAGGACAGACAAAACAGGCATGGCGCTTAACGTTTTAAAATCATATCTTTTTCTTTACAGTACATTAATTAAAGTAAATGGCATTGATATAAATAATATGGTCCAATATCACAAAATTAAAATAAATAACAAAACTAATAGTGTAACATTATAATTAATAAAACTAATAGTGAAATATACTCAACGACAAAATTAATAGTGTAACTTGGTGTGATAGTTTTCGAAACAAGGGGAAACGCGCAAGCCCACATTACATTGTTCGCACTGATACTTGGTTTCACGTCTCACACCACCGACTATATATCGAAGGAAAATGTCCCCCTGTGAGCCTTGTGGGATTATTACTTCTTGACTTGCTGCACCGATGATATTCATGATTCTTGTGTTATTTTTCTAATATTTCCTTAATCAACTGAAGGTGAAATTTCGCCATTGAGATTTGTTTTTTTGTAGTGTGCTTATATAGGCAGTATGCGTTCCACACGCAAATGTCGATCAAGGGGAAAAGGTATTTGCGATACCACTTTAAACTTTTTTGAGTTGCATCGATAGTAATTATCACCATATCTGTTTGGTTATTGGGGGTGTTCGGATAAATAATTGTTGCGTGCGGTGTAACTACTAACTTTATTAGACAAATCGCGCTGAGTCACCTCGGACAGCGTAACGTCGTAGTAAGAGTAACTGCGTTGCGTGTACCACAAGCTTACAAGTCTTTTTCCGTCCGAGATATATCAGCGCGAGCGTCAAACTACCGCTCTTTTTATACTAGTATATTTGCCCCCGGCAATGACTCTGGACACCTCCTGATTGGTTGACCCGCGAATGGGTTTTCCCAATCAGCGTTGTCCATTTCCTTCGTGGTGATCGGAGTGGGTGCGTTTTTTGTGATGTAACGGCCGGGGTTTTCCTCAGGGTTGTTGCGCTCGGACGTCCGGAGTTCGGGTCCGTTTTGCGTGCCTTTCGGAATTTTCGGTTATTTATGATGGTCTCGTTGACTATCGAGAATTGGGTAAAAAACTCTACTGACTTATTGCCATCTGGACAGAAAACAGCTCATTCAAAAATAGCCTTTTCGAAGGAGAGTCATAAATACGCTAGTCGTTTGCACGAGAAATAAATCTTTTTTATGTGCGCCGACTGGTCGCTACATCTGATTTATCGATTGTACCCATTGAAGAGTTATAATCTATTACGCATTTGGGCTTTAGAATAATTTCATTTTTTCTTGACTTCTTAGGTACTTCTGCAAATTCTGCGGTATGGATAGTGTGAAAAGCATATAAAATTTCTTTTTATCAAACCATTTCATTGCAAACAGATTTTCAGATGAGCGGAACACTGCCTCTTCTTTTTTCAATTTATCAGTTATTTTAAGCATCTCTTTCCGTCTTCTTTGCACAGTGCCACAAGCGTTCGTACTTTTTTCGTGGAGTAGGTTGAACAATATGGGACTGGAAAACCAGTTGTCCAGATAAATAGTATGGCCTTTGTTTAGAAAAGGTTGCAAAAGCGACATTACAATGTTCCCTGGCTTTCCAATATATTGATATTCGGTAGCTACAGTAGCACTAGCCCCACAATAAATGATTATATCTTGGATATAATCCGTCTTGCAGTCACAAAGTAGGAATGATTTTATACCAAACCTACTCCTTTTCGAGGGAATATATTGTTTAAACGAGAGACGGCCTTTGTAGAGGAGTAGACTTTCGTCTATACATAACCGCTGGTATGGCTGAAATGCATTGATAAAAAGATGTTCGTAGCATTTCCACTACTTCATTTATTTTGTGTAAACGATCGGCAGTGTGGCCGACTATGTCCATAAAATGCAACATTTTCAATAATGAAAAGTAGCGATCTCTACTCATAATTTTACTGAAAATATCGCTTCGGAGAATCTTATCTTTAGACCAATATTCATTTAAGGATAACTTTTTGGTTCGCGTCATTAATAACGACGCAGCAATAAAACAATATAATTCATCCACTTCCATCCCTTCTGAAGCGTTCAAGTGATATCTTTTGAGCTGTTGACACCGGTAATAGTTTGTTTTTTGCACAATAAATTTAACTAAATCGTTAGAAAAAAGCAGTCTGAAGTAGTCCAAAATTCTCGACGAACGATTTAAATTGTTCCCTACTACTCCCGAATGATGTGGCGTAAAATCATGAATTTTTGGACTAAGCTTCTTTGATGTCCATTTGATGCTAGAAGGAGTATCAGTTCGTACTTCAGGCTCTACTGCTTCTTCAGATACCGAGGTGCTAAGTACACGTGCTCGATTGTTCCTCCTTTTGCGAAATGCTAAATTATATTGATTTTCTTCATCAGAATCTCTTTTGGAATCAATGATTTCCTTTATCCATTTCGTAGCTTATCTATTTATTATAAAACATATATAATTAAGGCACGCTGTTGACTGTTACTAATTATATATTATAATGGAACGATTAGAACAGCCGGGAATTTTAAACACAGAATAGTAAAGTAATGTGTACTATAGAGAGTAATCATACCCACATCACTTTCCGTTGGTGCTGTTAACGGTGTCCACATAAAGTGCCCACAAAACTTTCCGTGGATGCCGCCAATAGGCGGCGGTAGTACCGAAAGGGTTAATTGATTTAAGGTTTCCGTTACACCCTTGTGACCTGCGATTAATCTACTGCGAGCTTCTTCTATTAATTTTCATCAAATTTCATCTGCTGGTGTGACAATGTTATTCGTGTTCGTAGGTTGTGGCAAAACTGGGCTAATATCTGGTTCGTCTCCATCAGTTGAACTGCTGTTCTCCTGGGATTTAGATTCGCAATCAGGTATAGACTAAGTTATACTTGGTTCACTGATCTTGGCAGGTGAGATTATTGGTAGATGTAATGGCGTAGATGAGGCTCCTGGGAGATTGTAGATGAGTGGTGTTTGCATCATTGTTTCTTCTAATCTTGGCTTCGCTGTTATCACAGTTACATCTATTGAATTGCGTTTGCAAAAGATGCTTGGGTCGTCGATATGGTTATTTGGCTATTTGGACGTTTGGCTCTTATCGAGAGTGTGGGTTGTGGATGTCTTAAATGAATTTAACGCTGTCTTAAATTCCCACGTTTTCGACGTTATGTTCGACGTTCTTTTCCTGTGGCTGAATAATTATTCTTGAGCGAATTTAAAGTACGTGAAAGATAAGCTATGAAAAATATGTCAGGAATGTTCTTCGTATGACACACTTCCAGTGAGCATTTTTTATGACTTCATTCAACTTTTTAGTTGACATTATTAAAACCCCAGAGTAACCATGAGAAGAAAATAAAATAAAACATTTGTCTACAAACTCCTATTAAAATTTGGACGAAACACGCAATAGAAATTACAAAAATATTAGTTTGCATATTTGCCTAAGTATTCTCCATGTTTTTTAATATGTTGACTTATATGACTAGACATTTTCTGAATAATAGGGAATGTTACCTTTCATCTTTTGTAATACACTGGTTTATATACACTTGACTAAACCAATTTCACACTAACCGATGATTTTCGAAAAAGGATTTCATAATTTTGGTTTTTTAAATATATATATATATATATATAATGTTGTACACATAATAAATCATCTCATAGGTTTACTTTAAAAGTAGCTGAAAAAATTCTTTTTAATGATAATATAATAATTTAAATCTCTGTAGTTTCGGGAAAATACTCTTTATACTATACTATGTTGTAATACCATATAGTGTTTGTTTTAATTAGTTTTATTTAATCTGATCTTATTTTTATTATTAAATATTTAGCGTTATTTGTGAAACTTACATTTGTAGGATAGTAATGCATAAATGCCAGCTGAAAACGTGATCATTTTTTTATATCATTATACTCGAGGTAGGAAAGTTAATTCTTAATTCTATCAATTCAAATGAATTCTGCAGTATTTATGGAGTATTTTTTGTTTCCAATAGATCATTTTGGACATATGTTGCACAATGAAAGTCATCGAGACGAGTTTCTCTATTTTTTCGATCGGATGTACAATGTACACATTTTTGACCCGATGTCGCGTTCAGTGATGGTTCGTGAAAGAAATTATTCGTAATAAGACTTAATTCTGTTTGTACTATGCACAGTATTGAACTATAAGAACTATACATATATCTGTTTGAACTGTTCAAAAGAACACGATAACATACAGTGTATTTGTATGTATGATAATAAGTTTGCTCGAAAAAATTTGAACGCAAATTGTTATATTAAGTTTAATGTACAATTCATAACTCCTACTAACGTATAGTTTAAAGCTAACGAGAAGACTTTTGCGACGAACGTGTCCGCACTGAGTATAGTCACCTCTTCGTCAAGTCTGAATAGTGCATATAGCGGCTTGAGTACGAATCATGCATAATTAAAGTGTGGATAGTAAAGTATTACTATACTAGACTTATCTACTGGACTTCGGTTGTGAATTTTCGATTCGAGCTTTATATCTCTCGATATTTACGAAAAACTGTTAGCGGCGGCCATCTTGTGACGTCATGCTCGTGAGATTGACACCACTCTGGCCGAATATTGCAAATATCTCCGCAATAACTGCAAAACGGATATTTCTACAACCGAAGCCCAGTCGTTTAGTCTTTCCGGAATCTAAATTTTCCACTTGTGAACTGCATACTTCGATATTAAAGCGTCAGTTTTGGTCGATAGAAACCTCTAAAACTAATATACGTATATGGTTTTCTTGTATGTGTGGCTCGTCATAGTGTGCGGCGACCCGGGCCCTTAAGAAAGAAGTGAAGGAAACACTGTGAAGAAGCGCACAGTATTAGAGTACTGAAGAACCTGAGTGGCCTGGGCGACAACGCATGTTTTTATACCTGTGTACTCTCCTCAAGTACATGGAAACCCCGCACTTCAGGATGTGGAAGCTTTCCAAGACTCAAGAAATTACTTCTTGCTTCAACACTCCCCTTAAAGCTTTACATCCTTATCTTATAATGAAAGAATTCATTCCACAATCTCTCTTATACTTATAAAGCCTAATTTCCTACTTAAGTTAATATATCTCGGTTTCGCTAGTGCTTTCGTGAATATATCGGCTATTTGTTCTTCACTTGTGATATACATCAAATCAATTTCACCTTTTTTATACTAATCACGCACAAAGTGGTACCTGTTTCTCACATTCTTCCAATCTACCTTTCAACCTCTCATTCTCACATATTAATCTCATCATGCATTCCTCATACTCACTAACACAATTTAACATATACTCACTCACACCTTTTGACACACGATTTGCTTCATTAAAGACACATTTCTTCACTTTTTCACCAATCTTTCTCATACATAACATATCATTACCTTCTGCTTCCGTCATACTTATATCCATTTCTCGCACAATTCCACTCACACTAACATTCGATCAAACCCTTCCATTCCCTTCTTCCGACGCATTTGTATTATCATCAATCTCTCTTCGCTTTGAACTACTACTCCTACTACTCTGTTATCTAACAGAACTTCTGCTTCGATCCCTACTACTTCCGCCGATCAAGCCGTGTGTCTTCGGCTCGCCGTCCCCCCCTTCCCTAATGATATCCTTCAAGGATATTGGTCTTTTGCGTTTAAAATCCATAATCAATTCCCACGAGCGTGGCGGATAAACTGTCCACCTGGGCGGAGCCCCCTGCACCCAGGTAAGGCTAAATATAACAGGTCGCCGCTAGCGACCAGTACACCCGCTGACCACGCACTGATGCCATCGACCAGTGCGTACCCCATCACCGCGCACCTCTACTTACTCCTCCTACTACTCCTCGCGGCCCGGCTGGTTAAGGCAAGATCACCGGGCCTGTAAAACATGACCACAGGCTTACGGTATGCTAGAGCTCGGGCACCTTGGGTTCGCTGAGCCCATACCACAACTGGCTCTCACCAGCTGCAGCCCCTGAGGGGATTAGATAGGGACAGAGGGAATGTCGTTAATCCATTCATGCGCGTCACTAATTAGATGACGGGGCATTTGGCTATATTTTTTTATAGAGAGGAAAATCTTTTATAGACATCACGGTATGTCTCGTCGTGGTAGTGTGGGACTCCTGATACCCACTAAAGACCTTTCTATTTTCACACCTATTTTCTCGTGCCGAATTACGATGTTGAGGCCCAGGTTGCCGATTACAATGGCCATGAATCGGGCGCTCACCCAACGCCCTCTCTACTACCCGGATGACAGATGATGTTTGTCAGCTTGTTCCATCGCGTCCAGTTCGTATGCGATCCTTGAGTTCCAGTGCTGAGATCGATTCGGCCGACAGTGACGACCACATGCCGCGCCAGGAGACGGTGACCGATGTTACTTTGACAGCTCCTGTCAAAGCATCACGTTCCTGGGCGACGCGATGCTTCAACAGCGGGGTGTCGTATTCGGCGACCTTACTCGCATGTGCATCATTAAGTGAAGTCGCTCCGCTAACGACCTAGCTGTCGATGACGTTGACAGCTCCATCCCTAGAGGCGACCAAATCAGGCTTCTGCAAACCTGATTGCAGGACATAATGCGGGTTCTCCTTAACCTTCCACCCACTCTGCCTGAGACCGAACGCCACGATCCGGCATATGGCATCGTGTCTGTGTATTCGATCACCATGTGTCCGGTGACATCCCTGCACTATGTGTGCCGCCGTCTCCGTTACGTCGCACCCAGCACGACACAACACAGGGGCCTCATTCTCACGGCAGCCTCTTACTGTTCTCACTCTGGTGGGCAGGGCATTAATACGCACGTGATGGTATTGTACGTAATCCCTGCCGGGGATCTCTGCAGAACAGGCGTCGACCCAAGAGCTGCTATCGGCGACTTTAGCAGCCTCACGCAATTCTCCTCCATCGTTAGATTGATGGAGTAAAGATGCCCAGTATTTGGCGCGATCCTCAGGTTGAAAGAGTGCCCGACCTTGGATAGTCAGGGCATCCTCCGCTCGTCGGACCGCTGCCATAATTGCCGGATGTTGGAAGGCATCTCTTGCAGCCGCACAGGAGAATTTCGCCATGGATGTTAGTCTGGCGTGCATCATACCCGGTATCGATGTTCGAAACGCGGGGATGCCAAGTCCGCCCTCCTTGCAACTTGCGTGGAAATATCCAAGTGGAATATCTTTGGGCAGACGCAACCACGTACGAACGGCTAGCCGCGTTTGCTTGTCCAATGCCCTCAAGGTCTTGAGTGGGAATCTTGCTATAAAACAACCCGTATTTACGTGCCTCTTCCTCAGCCGTTCGAAGCATGCCCTGCATTCCCACAACGGAGGACGCGAATGAGACGAGGTCATCTGCGTATGCCAGTATGATGACCCTTTGCTCCTTGAGAGTATAGCTGACCTCCTCGGGTAGAGATTTTATTACTCGGTCCATGACGATAGAGGATAACAAGGACGACAAGGGATCACCCTGTCGTACACCCCTCGTTACCTCGATCGGATCTGATGTTTGCCGATTTTTTGGGCCTACGACAATAGAGCCATGGGTGTGGCAACCCCATGACCCATAACATGCCTCCCTCAGAATTGACTAGAGCCGCCGCCACATTAGTGTGAAGGCAGGCCATTTGGGAGGGCTGCACCCTTACAGCGGCCCATTACTGCTAAGCAGCACGTCCGGTCGCTCAAGATTTAGCCGCAAAACATTGAATGGACAGGTCCAAACAACACATCACGTTACCGGCCGGGACCACAAGGAGATACCTGTGCACATTACCGTCACTGTAACTACCCGTCCCTGCTTCTGACCTTTTCCTGCTCTTCGTAGGTTTTCGGGAGAGCATAGCCGCGAGGGGGGTGTCCGAGTCGTTGTCCGACCGGACTCGGCGCTTGGTTATGCGATGACGGCCGCTGACCTGGATGTAGCCATAGGTGTTCGATGTGTCTGCATCCATCTTGTCGAGGAAAGATGACGGGCGGGGGTGGGGCGGGTTGTTTAAAATTTCTGAAAAAGAAAAACGAAAAAATGAAAAGAAATTGTTTAAACAATTGTTTAAATAATTGTCAAACCAGTATTAGCAACGGCTGGTTTCGGCTCGGCTGGGAGTAGATAAGGACAGAGGGAATCTCGTTAATCCATTCATGCGCGTCACTAATTAGATGACGAGGCATTTGGCTATTTTTTTATATACGAGGGGAAATGCTTTATGCACACCTGGAGCAGATGTTATCTCTAGGTTATGTGGGACTACCGGAATGGCTACCCCCACTAAAACCACCTTGTCACCCAAAGAGGGGACCACTTTATTACCTGTTGTGGATTTAGATGGAAGGGTGAACGGGTACACCTTAATAAAATTAGCAAAGACAATTCATCCAACTCCTCTTCTCTCGGCCGCAGATGTCTTCGCAGCTCCAGGACGAATATAAGTTCTTTCATTGAACCGGTTGAAAGATAAAATACCACCAATGATGGCTCTTGATGATAACACTTTAAGATCATCTCTTCGAATAAGACCACTATCAACCAAGTTGTTTGCTGACTGAGCACTCCACACTCCACGATTATTTAGCGTAATACCGACAACTTTGATGTTATTTGCTTGGTACCGATCTCGAATAGATTGCATTAATTCACGATCACTAGCATATTTGGCGATCTTTTCAGAATCAGCCCTATCTTCCTCATATTTATCACTAATAACCTGGGTATCTAGCACAAAGGAGCTCCCTTCCTTGCTGGCAATTATATCTGGCTTTCTCATACCTAACGGTGTTCTAAACTTGGGCTCAATATCAACAACGAAATCCTTCTCTCGCAGTCTCTTCTCAACATATTGAGCTATACTATCATGACGCTTAATCCTTGTATCATGCGTTCGATGGCACTGCTGAAGAACATGATTAAGTGTTTTCACTTCACCACATCCCCCGCGACAAGACCGATCTTGTGCCCTGCCTCTCGAGGTTCGAGACTTAGTAGGGAGAGCATTTACCCTCAACCTACAAGAGTTAACATGATCACTCCCACTCAAAAAATTTGACCCATCCGTAACCCAATCATGCTGGTTTTTGACTTTATTAGAGTTACCTAAAGCTCTACCATCAAAGGATACAATAAGTTTCTCTCGCCACATTTTCCTTAAGTCTTCAGCGCGATCTAAGATGTAATTCTCGCTCCTTAGCCTCCTGTCACAACCATCCTCCTCCTTTTGCAAGAATAAGTCAGCCACATCTCCTACAACATATTCAGAGTTCTTCAGTCTTCTTATCTTTGCTCGACGCATTAGCGGAACCTGATACCTCAATGAGGAAATATTCAAACCACCATCTTGCTTACGAGCATGGAAATAAGCATTTGGGAAATCCAAGGGTAAACGTACCCACTTCCTAACCACCGCACGAATATCCCTATCAATTGACCGTAATAAGCCCACTTTAATAAATCATGTAGTAAGATGGTAATATAGGGATGGAATAATGCAAGTCCTAAGGATCCACATTCGCAGTTGCGGCTTTAATGGGGCAGCAGTAAGCTTACACAGCTTATCCTTTAACATTCCTCTCACATTTGTTGTTATATGTTCCTCAGATGTAAACGGAACACCAAATACCGAAAATCATCAGATCTTTTCATAGCTGGGATTTCATGATCCATTATTCTAAATACGCAAGAAGCATCTACAGCGGTCTTTTTCTGCTTACCAAGAGACCTGATAGAAATTGAGCAAGATTTTTGAGCATTAATATTGAGGCCGACATCACTTAAAAATTTCCCCACAAAGTCAAGCAGATGTTGAAACCCTACACTTGTGATCGCCAATAATATAAGGTCATCCGCAAAAGCTAAGGCACTTAACAACATATTTGAAATTTTTACACCAATGTCCTCAGGAAGTTGTTTCATCATTTCATCAATTATAAAATTGAACAACATGGGAGATAAGGGATCCTCTTGTTTAACTCCACAAGAAGGATGCATAGGATCTGAAGTCCATCCACCATAATCAAACCTGGTGACACTACCTTCATACACTGACATAATATACTTCCTCATAGGAGATGGAATACCCTTAGCTTTCATGACAATTTCTAATGCCTTAAAGGAGACTGAATCAAAAGCCTTAGCAACATCAGTAGCAGCCATGAAAAGTTGACCCACATGACTACGTGTGTAAAATCACTAGAGACTATGTCCCTATCTCCGCGGTGTCTCCGAACATGGTAGTAGCGTAGCTACGACAGGTCCTACCAGTCGGCCTTCTAAATACTGGTACCTCGGGTGTCGGCGTGCCCACGAGGTTCCGGCCATCTGGCTCGGGATACCTCGGGCCGGCAGTGGGTAGGTCCATTGAGGGGGCAGTGGTAAATGGCTAAAGCTGGCCAGAGGCTCCCTCCATTCCTTTCCTTACCTCTTCCCACCCTCCTTGTTCTGTCCCTCCCTCAAGTTGTTGGGGGCCTCGACGGGTGAGCTGCGGTATTCAGCTCGGGAACCGACCTGCTGAGCCGGTAGAGCATAGAAAGGGCTCGGCACCACCAGTTGTCTGCTGACGAGAGTCCGCGTCCTCGTAGTAACTGGTAGCTCCTGCATGGCTTGGCATGTGGGAGCGCGCTTATTGAGCGTACCTCAATTCCGCGCCCATGGGGGCCGTGTGGATAAGCCTTTAGGCAGGTGCCGCACGTAAAATCACTAGAGACTTCTGTCCCTATCTCCGGGCGCATAATGTCCACTAATGAGATAATGAGACATTTGGCTAAACCTGTGCTACTCAGAAGGTGTAGCCGACTTCCCAACCAGCAGTGCACTTGTTCGACTTTGTCACCTATTCGCTGGTCACCGATCAGCGCAGACCAACAAATTTAACATATTTTTCTATTGTAACCTCCTCATGTAGATACGCTTCCTGAACTGCAGCGTCCACACTAATCCTCATTTGGATGCTATTTCTCAATTTGTCTATTTTGACGATATCGGCTACCTTTTGCAAACCGATACTGCTGAGGAGGTGGGATCGACGACGGAAAGAGAAAATCGAACCCGGTTACAATCGGACTAATTTTATTTACACTGACGTTGGTACAAAACTCGCGATGCCCGCGTACTGCTCCCAACGAAGGTTCTTACCGCACTGTCTCATTCGCTCACTGATGTATCACTGATGCATCTCATTCTCACGGTTCGCTTTCACTCTAAACTGACTAGACGCATTCATTCTACGCGACACTCAAACCAATCGTCTAGACATCCGCTCGACGCTATCGCACAGCATGCAGCTCGGTCCATTCGTCCAAACATTCTTTCGTCTTAAAACTAAACACATGGCGGAGACGTGGCGCCGGCTTGTCGCCGCCACAGGTTTTTAATCGAATTGGACCAGTCCGATGACCATAAAAGGTTATGTAAGGAGAGCTTCCAGGTTGGTTTCCATCAGCTAGATGAGGGGGTTGGTTCGTGAATAGTTACGTCCTGTTTTATTTCCCCTTGGATTTGGGCTGGATATTTTCGTCTGCCCTATTTTATCTTGTTTTCTTGCCGAAAATATTTGAGTTTCTCATTATTATTGGATTTTGGACCTTTTTTTCCTTGATCTAACCTATGTGTTTCTTTTTCTTCTTGAAAAGAATAAGAATACATGGCCTTTGTATGGCTAAAACAGAACTAACACTAACCGAAAGCAAAACACGGAGCCACGTGATACATTGTTGTGGTCCCCCAGATGAAACGAAGATCGTCTCGTCGCCTCAACGCGCAACATACACACACGCTCGCTGCACGCATCCCACTCACACACCTTATCCTATATCGTTATTCTCTAACAGTAAATACTACATAATTCGCCAGCCTATCTACAAAGTCCCCCACAATCTCGAGATATCAACCCAATAGAACACCTGTGGGGTTACTTGGAACGTCAGATTAAAAAACATAAAATTTTCTCGAAAGAAAGTTTAAAAAATGCTCTCCAACAGATATGGAGCAAGTTCTTGCCTCGTATAACATCAAATTTAGTTAATTCAATGCCTAAAAGAATTGCAACAATAATTAAATCAAAAGGGAACCCTACAAAGTATTAATTAACTGTTTACGTTAATTTTTTAAATGTCAAATTTATCTACATTATGTTTTTTCTTCTAAATTTATAAAAATTTAACAACTGTACGAATACTTATTGCTTCTGTATTTATGACGATTTTTTGTTTTTTCTTATTGATTTCGCAAATTATGCAAGTTACAAATTTCCTTTCCTATTCTAAAGATTTCCGAAGATATGTACAACCTCATTGTTTATAAAAAATTGTTAATAAGATACTATTTCACGAATTTTTTTTCAACACCTACTGTATTTTGTTTCTCGGTTTAATGGCAGACGTTTAATTGTCGTTCCTTTCGCTTGCTTCTAGTTCTTCTGTTGGATCTTGTCATCCTGACTCATTTTTGGCTGGATCTTCCCTGATTACTTTTGTTTTTTGACACTTCATTGGTCTCTATATTCTCCGTTCCTATTAGGTTTTCTATCATATTTTCCATTGTTGTGTTGCGTAGGGTTCTAGTGAATTTTTGTACAGACGAAATCGAAACTTGAATCATAGTAAAAGTATATTTAATAATTCAGACCGTCTGTCCAGAAAGAGGTTCGATCGACTAATGGCGTCTCATCACATAGTCCTTGAACGCTATTGGTCCCATAATAAAACAAAACAACGTAGCTACATGAGGTCACTCTAACCTGAAAACTCCCTCCAAAAAAATGACATTCAAAGATGGAGGCCTAATTCACCATGTTCACACACTTACAAGATGGGAGCCACCACACTTCCCACCTTTTAAAAAGATGTTTCCAAAACATTTGAGAACAACCTTTTCTACATTCATAATTCCATTTAAGCCATACATATCAGTAAATTTTTGTATATCATTAGTCATAACAGTAAGGAGATAACTTGGATGTTACAGTAAAATCCTCAAATTATAGTGAATGTAAATATTCAATTAAATCTAATCTCTCTTATGCAAGCTAATTTTAGTCTGTTTACGTGAACAACTTTGAATTTTCTTATTCCTATGAGTATTTCAACCGTCAAATCATTTAACATGCGTGTGATTTTATATGGTCCTAACCATTCACAATCGAATTTAGAAATTTTCGGTCCTTTTCATAAATAAATATCGCCTTCGTCAAACTGGTAAGTATTTGCACGTTTGTCATAATATTCTTTACTTTTTCTTTTTACTTTATTAGAACTTAGGACTAGGACTTAGACTAGAATTAGGACTTACAACTTAGGACTTAGATTGTGTAAATAATCAATGAAAGTTTTCGGTACTTTTTGCTTTACAAATTCCGATGGAATCATTGCCTTACTTCCAAAAATAAGCCCGTGTGGTGAAAAACCTGTAGTTTCATGAATTGAGATGTTATAAGAGAAAATGTCATATCTAATATAGACAAAAGATGTTTTAAATTCAAAAATGATGATTTTACTATTTCAATTTCTGTATTTTCACTTGAAATTTTGTTGACTACCAGATGGAAAATATAATATTTATCTCGATGACTAGTTAACGCTTCTTCTACATTAAATTTGGACCCTTCTAAATTCTCTAAATTAAATTTACCTTGAGCAATTAAGTTTTCATTAATCTGTGATATTGGTTTGAGATCTGAACTTATAAAATTAATAACATTATTTTTCTGCATTAATAAATGATCTGTTGCATAAGACATTAAACTTAAATTATTTATCGCTAAAACTACCTTAATATTTTCTCTTTTTATCATTGGTAAGATTGATTTATTTTCTCTACTTCCGCTATCATTCCCCATTGCCAGATCGTTATGATCCTGGACATAGTCCGCAGGTCGGATTCAATGGCGAACTCGTTTCTCAATTTCATTATCATTCCTCACCATAACGTCTCGCCTGATGCAGGACATTTCTGCCGACAGGTCGGACAATGGTGAACATACTTTATCAATATCATCATCCTCATCAGCGGTGAAATACTCATCACTTTTATCTTCATTTAACCCGATCTCGCCATTTTTGTCCCCTGATTCTTCGCGCACAAAGGAATCAGTGACCATTTATGTTTCTGAAAATTGTATTTTATTCCTATTCATTTCAATGCCTGAGAGGGATAACAAGTGAGCGCCAACTGATAATCCTCCCAGACACTTTAAACGAGAATTATTAATGTTATTGTCTTTTAATGGTAAATTTAAAAAAAGGTAGCAGTACATTTATTATTCGCCGGCATGTACACACGCACACACACACGGAACCGCTGTTTCTAGTAGTTGAGTTTCCTCGAATTAATCGTTAGGAGGATTAATTGCAACAGTTGCAGGACATATCTTACTTAAAGTTTCTTCCAACAGCAATAGTAAATAGAATGATGTTCCTTTTATCTTTGACAACATTTATTTATACGGTATCTTTTCCTTTGCAATTATACACATTGTAAAGCTTTTGTTCTCTTCTATTAATATTATTTCATAATCATTCAATGTTAAAAACAGTGGACGTAGGTTATCCATGAAAAGGTTATTTAGAATACAAAGTGGTAATAACGAATTTTTTCGGAAATATGTTACACAGTAATGACAAACCTATTCAACTGCTGTATCTTTGTTTCGTAAACGTGTCATTAAATTTTCCCAATCTTTACCCTCTATAGGTTTCTTTAGATTGATAATGTAAGTGATGTCTTTTCAACAGCGTAATCTTTCGCAAGCATACATATTAATTTAGATGAATTTATGCATCGTTTTGTCAAAGATTTGAACGCTATAGAAAATTTTGAAAGTATTCTGTCCTCGTTTAAATCAATATTTCTTTCTACATTAGAAGTTTTGAATACATTGTCCAACGTGTTGCATTACCTTTCTTAATATATTAAAGAACCGACTAATCTGCGTATATGTCTGATGCGGGAAGAAGGGAAGCCAAAATATGAAGTGCAAGAAAAGTGGACAGCAAATTTGAGGTTGCGTTCCGAAAGTAACAAAACAAATTATTCATTTGGATAAATCTACGCTAAGCTAAGCTATAAGTATGTTTAAAACGCGCGTCCTGTTGAAAGGTTACTCGCATGTATTGCCTCCCTTCTGCACGGTACAGCACTGATAGTTTTATTTCTTGCAAACAACTGCACCGGCCTCGCTTGATTGGGCACGTCGAGGAAAGCGTGTTTTAGAAGCAACAACGTGCGTCACGTCTAGCTTAGGAGAATTGTGGAAGGAGAAGAAAGGGATTTATTTGTTCCTGGAAACGGGCGTCTTCCTTCTCTGCACCGTTCGACTCGACGCGGCCACTTCAGAAGGACCCACAGTCGGTACGCCGGTCCACGCACACCATGATGTGAGGGACCATGACGTTCCGCTCCAGAAGGACCTGGGGTAATACAGCTGACAATGCTCCCCCAGATGAACCTGGCGGACGGGAGTGCCTCTCACGCGCCGATGTGGATCCGAAACCGAATCTCGAGTAATTCTTCGACCGCTACTAGCTACTAGTTCGCGGAGGATCTAGAAATTCTCTCACTAAAACGAAGGCTTGAAACAACAGAGAACACGAGTGTGTGATAACCAAATGTCGACAGCGTGAGGCGCTGGAGTACTTGCCAGGCCGACTGATTTGCTTGCCGTCTATAACTCGACTAATTTTCAGTGAGACTATTGAGTGCAGCTCATCTTTCGCAGTTTTCGGCGCTGGCGTAACACTCCTCCGGCTCTGCGGAGCCTACCACGTATTCGAAATTTCAGGAACAAGTGTTGAGTTGGTACCAGATCGCGCGCACACACACGGCAGCTACGAACCGCTGTTTTTGACTTATTCGCGGCTTTGTGCGACTCGCGCAATGGTGATTTCCTTCTTTCTCCAGACCAAAGATGTTCTTGAGTAAACAAGAAAAAGAAAAGAGTGAGTGTTTGTTGCCAGCGGCGAAGGTCTCACTTCGGGGCGCAGCTAGCGAAAGAATTGGTAGTTAATCGAAGCGTGGAACTAACAAAAGCGGTAGCGAACACTGAAAAGAAGATAGCTATACTGACTTAGACGGATTAAAGAATGCCTGCAAAGGGCAAACAATATTTTAATCTCGAAGAAAATTCACTCGCGACATAAGGCCGAACGACGTAAGCCGTTCACGCAGTGGAGACTATCATCGCCGGTGAAGCCATAGCTATGTCGGTCGGCACTTACTGGAATTTGGTTTTCTGAAAAGAAACCTTACACCCCCGCCCTTCCTCCGTGGGTTCGACACTCTATAGTGGGGTTTGATGAATTTCTTTTGATGAATTGCCACGTACGGAGCCGGCCATGGCGGTCGAAAGTTAGGCGGTATCAGTCTTCACTCGTCACTCGCCGGAGTCGCCCATGCCGGATTGCAGCCCAGGATACGTGAAGGATGTAGCCCGGCGTCGCGATTGTAACACACTCCGGCGAGAGCGGTGGTTATGGAGTTTGTGTCTCGGTTACTGACCTGATCGTCTGCACCTTAGAGACCTGCATCACAGCGTGGTGCTAGCCACAGATAGTAGTCGGATCCGCTAACGAATTCGCACCTCCATCTCGTCTTCTGGTGTCGACGTCTGGGACGTGATGGTGGCGGTAGCAATGCATTGTTGGAACACTGCGTCGAAAGCTCGCTATTTCTTCTTCTCTCTATGACTTCGCTTTTTAAAAGGAGCTGGATGCTATGGCTTTCCAGCGTATGTTTATTTTACAACAGTTTTATAGAATTGTTACATTTGGAGTGGAAACTTTTCCACTGTGATCGATGTTCCGGATCAATCACACGCGTAATTAATGGCCTATTTATACCTGTGTCTTATCTCTTTTAGAGACTAAGAGTGGGGGAGGAAGGGTCATCGTTACAGCGTAGACAAATTTTACCACCGAGAAAGTGTCTGTGCTCTGGGCTCTAAGAATCTATCAGGTCTGCTGAATGAATTCTTCGTAGTCGGTTGGTGTTCGCTAGTGGATTGCTGTGGGTTTCAAATTTGCTGTTATATTTTTTGGATGCTTTCATTATTTCTTCTAATACTGTAGCGATGTTGAGATCCTTCCTTATATCTTCATTCTTGATGATCCATGGTGCGTTTAATATTGTGCGTAAGGTTATTGATTGTTGAGTTTCAGTTTTTGTTATCTGGCTCAATACCGCTGTATCCTATAGTAGAGTACCGTACGTCCATATGGCTTTAATTATTGATTTATAAATTTGTAGTTAGTTGTTTACGCTGTGTTTTGATTTTTTACCTATAAGCCAAGACATCTGTCGCCTTTTTAGCCGAATTTGTGCAATTTCTGCAGTAATATTGTATCCATGTTCCAGGATGTAGGCACATTTCATATGTAATCCCAAGTATTTGACTTTTTTTTAAGGTATTTCTATGTTGTTTAGTTTTACATTTGGCATTAGATTTTTTCTTGATGTAAATGGAAAGCCATTTTTCGAAGTCATCGATCTGTTCTTCTAGAACATTTGTTGCTTGCTGTGGATTTTTACTTGCAGTGAGCATTGCCGTATCATTCACAAATTTTAGAGTTGTGCTGCGTACGTTTGTGGGCATATCCGATGTGTAGAGTGTACAGTATTGGACCTAGTATGCTGCCCTGTGAGTAGGTATAGGAGTTGCGTTCTGCAATCAAGGGCGAGGGGAAGGCTGAGCCGGGGGGGGGGGGTAAAGGGAAGGAAGCATCATCGTGAGCGGCACGCGTCGTGTGGAGGGGGGAAGTCACCGATAAGGAGTTTTGCGGTTTTGCATCCGGAGAGGCTCTCGGACGCCTTACCCGGAAGTTGCTTATCTTGCGAAGCGATATCGGGGATTTTGGTTTCGTTTATTAGATTTCTTAAAGTATGGTTTTTTTATCTCGGTATAATATTGTAGAGAGCGAGAGAGAGAGGGGAGGATGCAGCGGTTTTTCTCTCTCTTGCAAAAGCGATGCATGATTTTTCTCGCGCGTGCGTTAGGCGCGACGCATTTATAGAAGTTTGTGGTTTTGTATCCGGAGAGACTCGCGGATGCTTTACCCGTGATTTTGGACTCGTTGAGATTTCTTAAAGTAAGTTTTTTTTATCTCGGTATAATATTGTAGAGAGCGAGAGAGAGAGAGGGGGGAGGATGCAGCGGTTGTTCTCTCTCTTGCAAAAACGATGCATGATTTTTCTCGCGCGACGCATTTATAGAAGTTTGTGGTTTTGTATCCGGAGAGACTCGCGGATGCTTTACCCGCGCTTGCGAAGCGATATCGGGGATTTTGGTCTCGTTAAGATTTCTTAAACTAAGTTTTTTTTTTATCTCGGTATGATATTGTAGCGAGCGAGAGAGAGAGAGAGGGGAAGATGCAGCGGTTGTTCTCTCTTGCAAATGATGCGGACAGAGAGAGAGAGATATTTTTTCTCTCTCTTTTACTGTTTTTTGCTTTTTCCCTTTGCAGCGAACATTTTATTCGCTACTGAGTTGAGTATTGGTATGGAAGTTGGTTTGTTGAACGTGCCATCGTTGCAATCGTTCGCAACGTCTAAGATATTTGAACACGGTGTTCATAATTTTTCGAGCATTGCTCGACGGATTTTTATCCGATATTGTGATGTTATTTTGTGCGACGTGTACTGTGTTTTTCGTCGGAGATATCCGCATGCTAGGTTTTCATACGTGGGTGCACGCGTGTTCAAATCGCGAGACTTGCTCGATTACGTGATATACAATAGTATTGATGTTTTAAAAGTAATCGTTCCTTTGAGCACGCAATGTCGTTCGAAGAGATGGTTGAAGAGGATTATTTTTAAATACCGTAAAGAAACTGATTATGTTTGCGTCGAACCAGTGTTGATACCATTATCAAAATTTGAACGGAGTATGACCAGAGGTGATTTCCTCCCTCCATTGAACAAAGTGAAGAGAAGATTGGAATATTCATTGCACGACGACGACGATGATTGGGATATTCGTAAAATCAAATGGGACATTAATTTACCGACCGAGAAACTCAATGCTTCACGCGTGAAATTCATATCGAAGTATTTTTCATCGAGTGGTGAAGATACGTCGTGAGATGGTTCCTACATTACAGAATTTGGTTTGGGGATACGTCATAAACTTATACCTGAACGATCAATTTCCGCTCGAGTGGAAAACAGCGACGGAACGTCTAATGTGAAAAGATTTGACGAGTCGCGTGAGTTTCATCTACACGAAACGATTTAGCCAAATTATAGTGAAATGGCCCGCGATCGATTCACCGTCCGCGATACTACATATCATCGAGATGGGAGAGCATCGCGTGGTTGGTTGTATAGTGTAGTTACGTTCGTGAGAACTGGAAACTTAACCGACGACGTGAAATCAAAATTGAAAAAACTTCTTTTTAATAATTGATGTGAATTAATATTTTCACAAGATGACGCAAGTTTGCAAGGACATGTTGAAATCGTTAACACATATGTCAAGGATGATTCGAACTGTGGACGAGTATCGCGAATGGACGAAATCATGTATTGAATGTTTACAATGGTGTAGGAAATATATGATCATTGTGAAGAAAAACGAAGCACCCATAGGTGTAAAATCGAGTTTGCTGTCGATCATGTGTCGTATGAAAACTTTGAAGGTCTCGTTAGATCATCGGTTTTCATCACGCGTTGGTAGCGGTTTGTATGGAAACGTTGGCGCGAGAGCATCGACTCTTCGTTGGGAGAACATTGAGTCGGCGTTTAAGAATCGTATATCGACCGGCGTTGTGATCAACGTCGAGCATGTCGATCCACGTCATTTCTTGCAACACGCGAAGCGAATAGTTACGAATCGTATTACAGAACTTTTGAACGTTCATTTGTCGTTAAAAGTGAACGTAGTATTGGAGGCGGAATTTGTGCTGCGCGACGAGGTTTCGGTGAAAAGTTTTAGCACGCGAAACGTCGCGCTCTTTCATTCGTCGAATCTACGTCGCTGGTATGCGAAAGATGTTGTGCCAACGCTTTTGACATCGATAGAAGAGTTTCAAGAACGAGACAGTGGATGGGCGTTATCGAAGATCCTGCATTTGATGGTGAATTCCAATAAATATCAACCGTTACAAGCAGGTTGTCAGGTATCCGTGCCTCGAACAGTGCAATTAAAGAAAGCAGTCCTCAATGTGTACAGTGACGACGATAATGCATGTTTCTATTGGGCAGTGGTGGCAAGCCTATATCCAGCTAAAAATAATTTGAATCGCACATCATCCTATCCGCATTACAGCGATGTGCTTCACACCGAGAGATTCCAATTGCCGATGTTGTTCAAGGACATACCAAAGTTCGAAAAAGCGAATGACGTTTCCGTGAACGTGTTCGAGTGGGGAGGGGAACAAGAAAGATGTCGGACGTTGCATTTGACCTCAAGGAAGCGGGAGAAACATGTAAATTTGCTGCTCATACACGACTCCGAAAACTTGCGCAATTATTATCTGTGTATTAGGAATTTATCTCGTCTGGTTTCATCTCAGATCAGCACGCAGCACAATAAGCATATTTGCGATCGGTAAGATCCACACATGTAAATTTTTTTCTTTCTTCTGGATGATGGTGGTAGTGGTGGTGATGGTGGTGGTGGGCGAGAAAAACTAAAATAAAAAATTATGTTTTTTTTTGTCAGGTGTCTACAGTATTTCAAATCGCAGGAAAAATTGAGCATTCACGAGATCGACTGCAGTCGAATGAACGAATGTGCATTGAAACTTCCGACGGAAGACGATAAATGGCTGAAGTTCAAGAATTATGCGTACAAGGAACCGGCACCGTTCGTTATCTACGCAGACTTGGAATGCTTGCTGGAGAAACAGGAAGATCAAGGTCATGGAGCTTACTGTAGATATCAACATCACCATGCCTTCAGCGTAGGCTACTACCTCCATTGCCGATACGACAGTTCGTTGAGCGAGTATCAGGCTTATCGTGATGAGAAAGGTTGTATCTCATGGTTTGCATCGAAGTTGCACGAGTTGAGCTGTAAATTGCAGCCGGTGTTTGATCGAACGGTTCCAATGGCTCCGTTGACCGCCGCACAAATCTCAACTTTTCGTACCGCCACGTATTGTCACGTGTGCGAAGAACCACTCGGTAATGACGACGTGCGAGTGCATGATCATTGTCATTTCACAGGTGCGTATCGGGGTCCGGCGCACAGCCGTTGCAATCTGAGCTATCAATCCTCGTACGTGATACCGGTGGTTTTTCACAATTTGTCCGGCTACGACGCACACTTTTTCATCAAAGAATTGGCAAACGCGTTTGAAGGTAAAATAGACGCGTTACCGCTGACGAAAGAGAAGTACATTTCTTTCACGAAACACAGTAAGAGGAATAAAGATGCGATCAAAAAATCGTGGAAGAAGTGCATAAAGTTTCGATTCATCGATTCGTTCAAGTTCTTGAATTCGAGTCTGGACAAGTTGTCGTCGTACTTGGACAAGAGCGACTTGCATATCGTGAGGAGCCAATTCAATCGTCTTTCGAACGATGATTTTCATCTTCTAACCAGGAAAGGCGTTTTCCCATACGACTATGTATCGACCTATGACAAATTAAGCGACACTTGTTTACCACCGCGCGAAGCATTTTATAATCAGTTATGCGACAGCGAGATATCCGACGTCGACTATTGTCACGCGAACGAAGTTGGTCACGTTTCGGTATACAAACGTTAGGACAGTACAGCGACTTGTACTTGAAATTGGATGTGTTGTTGTTGGCCGACGTGTTTGAAAATTTTCGCGAAAAGTCGCTCGAGAATTATAAACTCGATCCAGCGCACTATTATACGTTGCCCGGTTTCGAGTGGGACGCGATGCTAAAATTGACGAAGATCGAGTTGGAATTGTTCACCGACGTTGACATGTTTTTGTTCGTGGAACGGGGAATACGAGGTGGGTTGAGTCAATGTTCGCATCGTTACGCGCGCGCGAATAACAAGTATATGTCGACGTACGATTCGGCCGAACCGTCTAGCTATCTGATGTATTTCGATGTTAATAATTTCTATGGCTGGGCCATGTCGCAGCCTTTGCCGCACAGGGGTTTCCAATGGGTTGACGATACGAGTAATTTCAACATCGATTCCGTGCCGATCGACAGTCCCGTCGGGTACATTTTAGAAGTTGACTTAGAGTATCCTCAGGAAATTCATGATGCTCATGCGGATCTTCCCTATTGCCTGATTCACGAGGTTGTGACGTTGCAAAAGAAACTGTTGACAACGCTTAGCGATAAGAATCGTTACGTACTCCATTATCGATACCTCCAGCAATGTTTGAGGTATAATTTAAAATTAAAGAAAATTCATCGGATACTGAAGTTTGAACAATCATGTTGGTTACGTCGTTACATAGATTTAAATACGAGGTTGCGCGCCAACGCAAACAATGACTTCTCGAAGAATCTGTTCAAACTGATGAACAATGCAGTGTTTGGAAAAACGATGGAAAACGTTCGAAATCATGTAAACGTAAAGTTGCTCTCGCGATGGAGCGGTCGACACGGTGCTAAGCATTTAATAGCTCGTCCAAATTTCCATAGCTGTACCGTATTCTCCGAGGATTTTGTCGCAGTTCAAATGAACCAGTTTTCTATTAAATTTTATAAACCTATTTACATAGGCATGTCAGTGTTGGACATATCAAAATTACATTTGTATGATTTTCATTATGGCTACATGCTTCCAAATTTTCAAGAAAGATGCAGGATTTTGTACACGGACACGGACAGTTTAATTTATCAGATTATTTGCGACGACGCGTACGAGATGATAAAACGTGACATTCACCGATACGATACTTCCAATTATGACAGAAATAACGTGTACGGCGTTCCGATCGCGAATAATAAAGTATTAGGATTAATGAAGGACGAGAACGGAGGTAAAATCATGACAGAGTTTGTGGGTCTTCGCTCGAAAATGTATGCTATTCGGGTACAAGACAAAGACGATGTAAAAAAGATTAAAGGAATTAAGACTAACGTGACGATTAAAAATATAACTTTCGACGACTATTTAGCATGCCTTCACGATCATTTAGAAAAATCAGTTTGCGTTAAATTGATAATGTCTATACAACATCAAGTGTATTCAGTATCACAGAGTAAATTAGCATTGAGTCCATACGATGATAAACGATACATTTTAAACAATTCGATCGAAACCCTTCCTTGGGGACATTATAAAATCGCGAAAGGGGGAGAGGGGGAGGCAGGAGGGAGAGGGAGTGGGGGGGAGTTAGAAAAAATAAAAGCGGTTATATAATTTCATCGATGTTTCGAATCCCGTGTTGCGCGCGCGTGTTCACTTTTATTTGTAAGCGGAAAAGGGGCGTATACGCTCCTTGTATTGTTATCTTGCGTGTAAGAAGGGGGAAAAATGGTAGGGGAATTGTATATATATAAGCTTTTGACATTGAGTACAGCGAGTAGTGCGTTCTACAGATTACTTTCTTATAGCGCAGTTGTTCTTCAGTATTATAATATTCACAATGTCAAATCAAACCAATAATTTTTTACATAAAAATGGATCTCACAACGATTATAAAAATTATGGGTAAGTAAAAGAAAGTTTGAAGGGAATAAAATGTTCCTTTTATGAAAGAAGAAAAAAAATATTGTATGTTATTTCTTTTATAGATACTCCATTTCGATGAAACGGTCGTTTCAACAGTCGCAACCCCAGTCGCAGCAGAATCAGTTGCAGATACCGCGCAACGCACGAATCTTGGGTAGAAGATACTCCATAGCCGGCAATTATTTCAAGTTCCTTGAAATTTGTGTACGCGTGGATGAAAATTTGCGCGTCGAGTTTGTCTTGGGGGACAATCGTGGAACAGAGATTTCTTTTTCAATGGCTACGTGGAAACTGCTGGTGAAAACTAGAGATTATATTCACAATTACTTCGACGCGGACAAGAAGGAAAAACAAATTGATGAGACTTTATCGTTACAAATTGTAAATTTTAATGGAATGAGTCTAATCAAGTTGTTCGATTCTCAAGCATCGATTTATGTTACGAAAGAGACGATGGATAATTTGTACAAATTAGAGTTATGTATGGATCATATGTATTCATGGTTATTAGAAAATATTCCAGAAACTCAGGATAGATTCGCGAAGCTCGTTGACATTGTAAAAAACTCCAATAACGAGCAGAATTATGCGACCGTAATTTTTACAAACGAATTGTTCGAACGAAATTGTCTGATCGATTGCGAATTGTTAGCTTTATGTTTAGATCTAATCGTATCGAAAGCGAATCGTTGAAATTGTGTGCGTGTGGGGGAATTAATTAGTATTAATGTAAAAAGCATTTATGTATTTTTTCATGTTTATTAGAGAAACAAAAATAAACATTACATTATACAATTAAAGTACAGATGATTTCTTTATCCAAGAGTTATGTGACGAATCCAGCCCCAACCATTTCACATATATTTCATTTCCTTTTCGACGCAATACTTTTTCTACTAAATACACGTCGGCATATTTGGTAGCGCATATCTCGTATTCGTAAAATCCTCCAGCGATAGGTTTGTTCTGCAAGTCAACCAAAAGATACGTGACGGGGTTCGTTCGTTTCACCGTCGCGATCTTAAATACTTCCGTTGACCAGTTCGGCGTGTATCCTTTGTCGAATACGGTTTTGAACTTGCTGATGCGCACATAGTCGCCAACTTTGAATTTCGCAGGACCGGCGATCTTGACGTTGCTGTACACGGTAGATAAAAGATACTTCTCATTTTTATGATTCACGTTTGCAGGTCGCATACGAATGGTGCGATGTTTTTGATTATTGTAGTCCTTGATCAACGTGGGTAGCTCGTCGATCCAACGATATTTTCCGCTCAACGAGAAAAATTTCCACATGTTGTTCTTCAATGTACGATTGAATCGTTCGACTATGGACGCTTTCATAGTGCTGAATGTGGAATAGTGGTTGATGTTACGTTTCTTCAGATATTCTTGAAAATCTTTATTGTAGAATTCTTTCCCCATATCGGTTTGCAAATTGTTCGGTATTCGGCCATCTTTTTTCAACACCGACGCGAAAGCTTTGCACACATCGTCAGCATTTTTGCTTTTCAAAGGAACGGCCCAGGCATACTTGCTGAATGTATCGATTATCGTAAGAATATATCGATGTCCTCGATTCTCTCTTGCGTACGGTTGAACTTCAACGATATCAGCTTGCCAGAGATCGTCGAGTCCTCGCGTAACCACACGCCTCCGCCGGAAGTAACGTCTCGCCGGAGCATGCAGTTCATTCACCAAGTTCACTTTATCGCCGCTCATGATTTCGCCTTGTCAGTCTGCGGTCGCTCGAAATTAAGATACGCTAATTTAATTATCCTTGCGTTGATCGCTGCCGCGCTCTCTTTTGCGTTATCGATGAATCTGCGGTCGCTTGAAATTAAGATACGCTAATTTAATTATCCTTGCGTTCTCGGAGTTTTTTCGATCGCTGTCGCGTCCTCTTTTGCGTTATCGATGGACTTTTCAGCTATTGACGCTTTTTGCGTTATCGGAATCTCTTCTGTGGTTGCTGCTACCGCTACAGTCAACAAGTCTCTGAAACGAAGTCTCATACGAGAATCTAATTCCTCGAAAGCGACGCGCACACTGTATTGCTGCTGTTCTTCGATACGTCGCATTTGTCCGTATATTTCGGTAAATTTCTCTAATAAAGATTTTTGTAACTGTTCGAATTTCACGACTATGTTCCCCTCTCCAGTCAGCTCGAGTAATCTCTTGTACATAGCAGTATTAAGCCTTTCGAACCTCTCATCCAATTCCTTGCCAGTTTCAAAACCGCCTACTGTAAATTTATTTTGCAGTTCGTCTACGAGTAATTCAAGTTGCGCCAACTTTCCCTGATTCGCTTTGCCAGTGCTCGTAATTTCCTCCAAGATGTGGATTTTATTTAATATGTGATTTTCAAGGTTATCAATCTTTTTCGGCCAGTTGCTGTTAACTTTGTGTTCCACACTTGCAAGTTTGTGCTCGATGTTGTCAGCAAATTTCACAACGGCATTCAATTTTTCTCGATCCACGATACCCTCAGCTTTCATTGTTTCGAACAACTTATCCTCGAGCTCGACGAATCTTTGACATAGCTTTTCATTGATACTTTTATTATTCTGCTCGATGCACGTCTCAACATGTTTCTTCAGATTCTCATGATTGGATTCGTCGTTTGTCACGAATTTTTGGAGAGTTTCGACCGCGCGTTTCATCGAGTGAACATCGTCAATAGTTTCATACAGGTCATACGTAAATGTTTTTTTCAACGAATCGATCGCGTCGTCAACGTAACTTTTTGTTGTCGAGTCGCTGGCGAAAACCGGAGTTGCCAAATATCGAATAATTCGAGATTTTGCATCGAAAAATTCGTTGTCACTGTTCAAAATTACCGCCCTCTCGTTAATAACGTTGTCGACATACTTCTTCGTGTTAATAGGAACTTTTATACTTTCTATAGGTAGACCCAATGCATCGAACTCGTCATTCTCGTCCGATATGTGTAGAACGTATTTTCTTATCGTATTTATCAGATCGAACATAAATCTATTGAAACTCTTCGTGTTGATTGAATTGTCCTTGTGATGTTCATGTTTCGTGTCTATATTCGCAACGATGTCTTGAATAGTCTGCTTTAGCGAATCACGAGACGATAATTTCTTGCTGCTGCTGCTGCTGCTGTTACGCATCGTTGCTGCTGCTGCTGCTCCAATTTCTTTCGACAATCGATGTTTTACCACCGTAATCACCAGCAAAAATGATGCAATCGTTGCAAAAGCATGTTATTTATAGAACTTGAGGCATTCCTCGGCAACTAATTTCTTCATTTTACCACGAAAACTTTCCTCAAAGATTTGTAGTTGGTTACCGATTGAGCTGTCCGTTTCATCTTTCATATTCTGTTTTAACGCTTCAACCTTTTGCTCCAATACCGAAAATACGTTATCAATTTTCACATTAATTTCATCGTTATCTGAATCAATTGATTTAATTTTCTGATCACTGTCGTATTGAAAATTATATATTTTAGCCAGCACTTTATTCCTCCATTTTTCATTAGTCTGCTCCATATCTTTCGTTAGTTTCTCGTTAGCCGTTATTTTATCCATGAGTTCGGATTTCCATTTCGCACTAGTCTCTTTGGCATCCTTCGCCAACTTTTCGTTAGCCGTTATTTTACCCATGAGTTCGGATTTCCACTTCGCACTAGTCTGTTTAGCATCCTTCGCCAACTTTTCGTTAGCCGTTATTTTACCCACGAGTTCGGACTTGCATTTTAGGCTAGTCTGTTTGGCATCCTTCGCCAACTTTTCATTAGCCGTTATTTTACCCACGAATTCGGACTTGCATTTTAGGCTAGTCTCTTTGACATCCTTCGCCAACTTTTCGTTAGCCGTTATTTTATCCATGAGTTCAGACTTGTATTTTACACCGGCCTGTTCGACACCCTTCGTCATTTTTTCATTAGCCGTTATTTTATCCATGAGTTCGGACTTCTATTTTACACCGGCCTGTTCGACACCCTTCGTCATTTTTTCGTTAGCTGTTATATTATCCATGAGTTCGGACTTGTATTTTACACCGGCCTGTTCGACACCCTTCGTCATTTTTTCGTTAGCTGTTATTTTTCTACGAAGCTCGTCGTCGCCTTTTTTCGATACATCGTCAACGTACGATCTAGTGGCCGCGTCATCGTTTTGAAGCGGTTCCGCCAAATGTTTGATCCTCTTGTTTCGAGCTGTGTACGATTCCGTTGAGAAGCACATCGCATTATTCTGCATGTACTCGTGAAGCGATGACGTGACTGTATCGTCGCCTATCTTTGAAACGCGATCGACGTACAGTTTGGTGGCCGCGTCATCGTTCGTCGTAGGATTTGCGACACGAGCGATCTTAGCGCCTCGCGCATCGTACAAATTGCCGATCGAGCATATGACATTGTCGTGTACATAATTTTTACATATCGAATAAAAAGTTGAAATATCTGCCAATATTTTCGACTCAGGCGTACTATGTTTATACAACGTACCAAATTTATTAATAGACATTTTTTTCGTTTCTCGGTTTAGTTGTTTTCTTCTCCTTTCTTCTTCTTCTTCTTCTTCTTTAACACCAACAACTCGAGTAGATCTTGCTGTTGCTCGATCTGTTGTATTTGTCGACAAATATCGTCGAGTCTGAACTCAATATTTTTAAATTTGTCCTCCCCATTTTCATCTACGGATAACGTTTGATTGGTTTCGGAGCAATTCCAACGGATACTCATTTTATCGAATCATTTGATAAATTTACCAACAGGCATTTCATTCGTCACTAACGTAATAAATATTCGAGGAATTTAATTTATAATGAATCCAGCTTCGCGAAGTTCTTCGATTATGGATGTTATTTCATTGTCGTGGTTGGTATGACCAGCATTTTTCGATGCCATCAACAATTTCAAACGATCAACCAGCTCATTTGGGTCATCCCAATGCACATAATCGACCGGATTGTTGGTTACACGCATCATCGTCGTTGGAATATTTATACCTTTTCCACGTAACGCTGAGAACATTGGTCCTATAATAGTTTTGTACTTGTAGCCCTTGTTTCCCATTATCTGATTACCACGTCGGTGCGCATGCGTAGCGATGAGAATGTTTCTATAAATTTCCTTATCATTCTCAGTGTACAGGTTCTCGTTGGGTATTCTTTTGAATATCAATTCGTAGAGACATGGAGTTCCTCTGCACCTAATTTTATTAATAACAATATCATCGTTGCTTTCCACGTCGAACGCAACGTTTCCAAGCATCAGTTTGTTATTATGAAAATTCACTCCATACACATTGTCCTGACTTTTCGGCGGCTCGCTAAAGAACAAATGCTCGTATTCGTCGCGATGCTTTTCAGGACTTCTCAAAATATTTCGCACCGATGATTCCAACGATGTTGCAGCCGTTGGAGATGATTCGAGAGCTACCTCCCGATGCATTGAAGGTGTTGGTTCGAGCACCATATTGGTGTCCGCATCATCGTCGTCGTCGTCGTCGTTGTCGTCGTCGTCGTCGTCGTCGTCGTCGTCGTCGTCATCGTCAACATAGTCGGCGTCATCGCTGACACCGATGGGGGAATATACTTTATTCTCCTTCTTCTTCTTTTTCAAATGCATCCTTGGAGTTAATGCTGCTTCATCGTGTGTCCTCTTTTTCTTAATAAATTCTCTCTCCACTTTCTTCTTCTTCTTCACAGAGAACAGCGACTGCTGTGTTTGCAAATCCAACGATCGGTCAGCATTTGATGTATTATCTTTCGCTTCCGTAGCTGTATTTTGGACTAGCTGTTTCAACGGTTCCACGATCGGACGTAAATTTGTCTCAATGTTAGACTGTACATCCATTTTCCCAACTTTCAAGGCTAAACTCTTTTTACGTATGACGTCACTGGTCTTAGCTATTTCCTTAACGATAGCAGCTCGCAGGTTTCTCTTTGACGGACACATATCGAGTGGGAGCACGATGTGACACCGACACCTCTTACCGTCCAAATGAGTCGGATCACAGCACGACGAATTCGTTAAATCCGCGTCTGTAACGTCCTCGGTTCACAGAGCTGTCTTTGTCGATTACAAGGAATTCATACTTGTTTCGCCAACACCTTGAACAAACTGCGTTGAAACTTTCGAACGACATATCGGTATTCACATGATCCTGATGAACGTGTCGCAGATTCATGGCATCTTGATTGAATAGAATCAATAGATTGGCATTGTCGCGAATCAAATGTTTTGGTATTCTCGCGTATGATTACGACAGATAGAAACAATCGACGTGCGAATGTCTGCCCATCGCGAAATATTCTCTCATAACGTCCTGTTCATCACAAGCAACGTCGTCGAAGATAAATATCGAATTCGGTCGAGCATCCGCCGGGGGAATCACGTCCGCGTTGTCCGAATAGGCAAAGTAACCTACGTCCTTGCCCACGTGCGAGAACAAGTTGTTCAAGTATTGATATTTTGGTTGACGTAACGATTTCGAATACACATACACATTTGCGAATCGCAGTCCATTCGGACTTTCCAACAGGCTAATCATGTCGTTCGTTTTACCACATCCTGACGGGCCGCTTATCACGCATCGTATAGTACTCGGTAGCAATGGCCCACGTTTCCGAATTATCTCATCATGGTCGTCGAACGTGCGGTAGGTCGGAACCCGGATATTCAAGGACTGTCGTACGAAACGCATGCTCTCTCTCGACTGTCTTTTGTTATGCTAAATTTTCTTCTCGAACGATAAGGTATTTATACGAGAACTCAAGCATCATAGATATCAGTCTTCTCGTATTCAAATGATAGAGCATATCTCCATGTAACTAACGCACGTACATTTTTTTTTTGTTCATTGTCAATCAAAGAATTTTTGACATAACAGCTTCATATACCGCTACAGACTGGCAAGAAACAGCTCTGTATACCGCTACAGACTGGTAAGAAACAGCTCTGTATACCGCTACAGACTGGTATAAACAGCTCTGTATACCGCTACAGACTGGTATAAACAGCTCTGTATACTGCTACAGACTGGTATAAACAGCTCTGTATACCGCTACAGACTGGTATAAACAGCTCTGTATACTGCTACAGACTGGTATAAACAGCTCTGTATACCGTTACGGACTGGTAAAAGACATTCCCTGACAAGATTAGGTATGGGTCTGATAAGGAAGAAGGGTCGACGAGCGGTTAAGGGAAAGAAGAAGAAGAATAACTACAGTAGCTACAATATTGGAAGAATTCTACCAATTGCCAAACGAGGTGGTTTTCTACCGCTGCTGTTTCCTGCTTTGGGAGCTTTGGGGGCATTGTCAGGCGGTGCTGCTGCAGTGGCTAAAACGATAAACGAGGCGAAAGCTGCGAAGAAACAATTGGAAGAATTGGAACGACACAATCGTGCCATGGAGGGCCGTGGAGTGTATCTTGCACCATACAAGCGTGGGAAAGGAATAAAGAAAAAAAAAAGGAAGACGAAAGGAAAAAAGTAGATAACTCAACGACGGATCTTGAATTGAAAATTGTCTGTAGAAAATTACCACATTTTCGCGGAGTTTTCATGCTCGATGCATTGCCCAATAAAATATGGATAAATGAACGAGGAATAGTCAATCTGGATAGCAGTCATGGTCCAGGAACACATTGGGTCGCATATATAAAGCAGAAGTCGCGAATCAGCTACTTCGATAGTTTTGGAAATCTTCAACCACCAATCGAATTAATTCGATACTTCGGACCGAACGTGGTAATCTCATACAATCGCAAGAATTATCAAAATTACAACGAAAGCGTATGTGGACAATTGTGTGTAAAATTTTTGCGAGAATCTCTGACATAGCATTTTTAATCATTCTACCGCCGCTGCAAGAATGTCCTACACGTTCACGTTATCGGGAAGAAGTAGCGTCTTATCGTCCAAGTACTTCCCGCCTATAGATTTGAGCAATGCCAACTACGAACTGGGTCTGCTCGATTTGCAAACTTATTACACAATACCAAACATCAGTTCGAATATTGGAAACAATAAATTTTATTTCGACGACAAAGATGAGGAGATAAGCATCCCAGATGGTTCGTATGAACTGGAGGCGATCAACGCTTACTTGAGGCGTGAGATAAGCATGCGGTATCCTGCAGCCAAAGATAAGAACGATCCGGAATACCAGCTGATCTTGCGAGCGAACAACAATACTATGAAAAGCGAAATTAAAAGCGCATATAGGATAAATTTTACAAAGCCTAATAACGTGGGTCCTATTCTAGGATTCTCTATGAATCGTGTTTTATCGCCAAACACATGGCATATATCGGACACCCCCGTGAATATCATTAATACGAATATTATTCGAATAGAATGCAACGTAACCACCGGTTCGTACGATAACGGGAAACTGGTTCACACGATACACGAATTCGCGCCCAACGTGTCGCCAGGGTATAAAATATCGGAAACGCCGGCACGAGTCATTTACCTTCCGATCGTTACACGGTCAATGGATGATTTAACGATTCGCATTGTGGACCAGTCGGGACGTTTAATTGATTTTCGAAACGAAGAAATCACGATACGATTGCAACCATCTCATAACCTCGGTAAAGAAACGTCATGCTAATTCACAATAATACGCCAAGCTTCAAAGACGGTGTATCGTTCCAAAATAATAATAATAACAATAATAATAAGGAGAAGAAGACGAGGAAATTAACTGCACGAAACGTTAAATATCTACAATCTCTGGGATTTGTCGTTAACAAGTAATCGCACGCCCCCGCATCATGTCGTACGACATTTTGAACATCTCCGAAGCACCGATCTTCGACAATCGAATAACTAAGATCGAACTGCACACCTACAATCCGTACGCCAACACTACGTTTGGAAACAGCGATGAGATAAGAATACCCATTCAACATCAAGACTTGTACACTCTTCCGTGTAAAAGCTTCCTATACGTGGAGGGAAGACTCAGCCTACCGGGAGGATTGGCCAACGACACGGTAGCTCTAGACAACAATGCGGTGGCGTTTATGTTCGACGAAATACGTTACGAACTGAACGGAGTGGAAATCGATCGGTCCAGAAATCCCGGTACAACGACGACCTTGAAGAATTATGCGAGTCTGAACATTACGAAGAACAACGCGCTGTCCAACGCAGGCTGGATGTACAGGAACGATGATCAACGGAGGGAAAATCTCATCGCAACGCCTACGAATTTTCGAAATTTCAACTTTTGCGTGCCTATGAACACATTGCTAGGCTTCTGCGAAGATTACAAACGCGTTGTAATAAATGCTCGGCACGAATTGATTTTGATTCGCGCGCGCAACGACGCTAACGCGCTACGAAGCTGGTCCGACAATGTGAAACCTGTCCTGGATTTGTATAAAATTCAATGGAGAATGCGACACGTCGCTTTGGATGAAATACACAAGTTGTCGATGCTGCGTATTCTTGAGAGCGAAAGATCGATCAGCATGAGTTTCCGTTCGTGGGAACTGTACGAATATCCGATGCTGCAAACAACCACGAAGCACACGTGGGCGATAAAAACGGCTCCGCAAATGGAAAAACCGCGATACGTGATATTCGCGTTACAAACCGAAAGGAAAAATGATTTAAAGAAAAACGCTACCCAATTCGATTCCTGCTTCTTATCTAATATTCGACTTTACTTGAACTCGGAAATGTATCCCTACGACGATTTGAACATCGATTTCGAAAAGGATAAATACGCGTTGCTCTATGACATGTACGCGAAATTTCAAGAGTCCTATTATGAAAACGACGGTGAGGTGTTACTGAATACAATCGACTTTCTACTGTATGGACCGTTCGTAGTCATCGATTGCTCGCGACAAAACGAAGCGCTGAAAAATGCGACCATCGACGTGCGAATCGAATTCGAATGTCGAAAGGATGTCCTACCTTCGACGGCTGCATACTGCTTGATGATACACGACTGCATCGTGGAATACAACCCGTTGACGAGCATTGTTAGAAAAATTATATAAATGCGAAAAATAATATTGTAAACTAATATGATTTTTTGAAAAATGTACATGCCATATCATAAAAGATGTTCTCTCTTTCCCCTGAACAAACCGCTAACCGAATAGCTACAATAAGAAATAACTATAATTTTTAGGGAAATTTTGGATAGGATTGTGGGTATTTTAAAAAAATGTATATTAATGTATGTTAAATAAATCCTTTTTATTAAAATCCTTTTCATTAAAATCCTTTTTACTAAAATTTTGAAACATGATCGACATCAATATATAATCTTCCTCTTCTTTCGCCAACGCGTCGTTGATGACAATCGCAAGCCTCCTCCCCTCTCCTCCTCCTCCTCCTCCTCCTCTTCAGGATGACGCTCTTAATTTAAAAAAAATCATTATTAAAAAATAAATTTTAATTTCTTTTAAAAATAACATTTGTTATACATACCTCTTCTCATCCATGGTATAATCGTAGATTCCGCACTCGTCCACACCGCTTCTTGATGGTGATATTGAAATGATTGTGGGATGAGCATCGATCGGCACGTTGCCGCAATTTTCCCCCAGTACATATGGACAATTCCTCGACCAGAAGTGATGCTCCGACATAGCCCTGTCGTTGTGTTGCCACCGATGCAATTCGATGTCGCATGCAAAACATGCGACAAAATCGTCCTGTCCCAGATAGTAAAATCCTGCGGCTGCAAGTTCCTCCGGTTGAATATATTCAATTGGCCAGAATTCGAAACTTCGAAGTCTATCCTCCTCGCGTCGATAGTCCATCATTATCTCTTTCTACAAAAAGTACCATGGAAATGAAAAAATAATAGTAACTAAAAAGGAAAAAATACGTTACTTTCCATGAACTACTTCCAAAAGACGCGCTCCTCGCTGAGGGCACAGTAATACTGAGCCGTTGATGACAAACGTAAGCCTCCTCCTCCTCCTCCTCCTCCTCCTCCTCCTTCTCCTCCTCCTCCTCCTCCTCCTCTTCAAGAAGACGCTGTTAATTAAAAAATAATCATTATTAAAAATAAATTTTTAATTTTTTAAATAACAATTATTCCACATACCTCTTCTCATGGTGATCGCAAACTGCCTCTTCCTTAAACTTTGTATTACATTTTTTATTCGTCGTTTGGCGTCACCACCCTCGACGCCGATAATACATCTTCCCTCTCTAAAAGAAGATGTAGTAGAAAGACAATGAAAATCATTTGTAAATAAATAAAAAGAAAAAATTACCTTTTAATTTAAGCAGCCATTCTCTAAAAACGCGAACCTCACTCAAACAGCAATGATATTTTTTATTGAATCCTTTTTTTGGTATCCAGCAATGTAGCCTGCACGGGCTATTGAATTTTCCATATGACGGGTCAGTAATTAAAATATCGTACTTTGGGCAACCGAAATCCTCCAGGTTTCTAGATTTTATACCAGTTTTTAATAAAATGTCCCGTTCGATGTTCCCCCCTTTGTATCCAATTATGGGTTCTTTATATGACCGTATGAATTTTTTTATGATGTTTCCAATATCCTCGTTCCGATAATTAATCTTGCTACTAAAATTTTTAAATGGTATTCCGTGCAGGAAGTTTGTTACATACCATGCACTTTTTCGATCTGCCATTGTTAAATTATTATAATTGTAATCTAACTTAAACTCAAACAAATTACTTTCCCCGGAATGAACATTAATTATGGCAAGTTCTTTGCAGATAAATTTTTTTTCAAAACTAAACCCATCCATGTCTATAATGAAATATCTCTCTCTCTCTGTCCACATCGTTACTGCAAAGAAAAAACCGGGGATAAGGAGACTTCCAAAATCACTAATAATGGAAAGGATGTGACAACAAACCGTTGCAAGGTGGAAAAAATCTCTCTCTCTCTCTGTCCACATCATTTGCAAGAGAGAACAACCGCTGCATCCTCCCCTCTCTCTCTCGCTCTCTACAATATTATACCGAGATAAAAAAACCATACTTTAAGAAATCTAATAAACGAAACCAAAATCCCCGATATCGCTTCGCAAGATAAGCAACTTCCGGGTAAGGCGTCCGAGAGCCTCTCCGGATGCAAAACCGCAAAACTCCTTATCGGTGACTTCCCCCCTTCACACGACGCGTGCCGCTCACGATGATGCTTCCTTCCCTTTACCCCCCCCCGGCTCAGCCTTCTCCTCGCCCTTGATTGCAGAACACAACTCCTATACCTACTCCTGTGGTACTCCAACTTTGATTTGTTTAATGTTAGAGTAGGTGTCGTTAGTTTCTACATAGAATGTTCAATCACTTGGGTAAGATTCTAGAAGCTTGTAATATGATTGTAGAAATTGGTTTTTAATCGTTTGAAGCAGTCCATAATGCTAAACTTTATCAAAGGCTTTTTCAACGTTTATAAACACGGCTATACAATATTCTTTGTTTTCTAATGCTGATATTATTGTATTAGTTAGTCTATGTACTTGTTCAACAGTAGAGTGTTTACTTTGAAATGCGAACTGGTGATCAGGAATCAATTTGTTTTCAATTATGATATTCTTTATTCTGTTGTATATTATCTTTCCAAGTAATTTCGATAGTTTGACAAATGTGATATTGGCCTATAAGAGTTAGTGTCATGCTGATCTTTGTTTGGTTTGGGAAGCACTATAATTTGTGTTAGTTTCCAGCTGCTTGGAAAGTACCGAACTCGTAAGATTGCATTAAATATAATTGTGAGCATGCTAATCATCTTGGGTGTAGTAATTCTTTAATTATTCTGCCACATATTAGATCATAGCCTGGAGATTTGTTTATTTTAATGCGCGATGTTAGTTCTTTTATTTTTGCTACTGTTGCATTTTTTATGATTTCTTCGTCATGCCTTATATTATCTAGGGTGATAAGTTCATTAGTGTTCGTAGATATTTGAGTTCCAAAGTCATGAGGTGTAAAAGTATTTTCTATGTGATTAGCAACAGTTTCTGCTTGTACGTGAGAACTTCTTGCCCATATGCTGTCTGGTTTACGAATAGCTTGGATCGACATCATTGGTCTTTTGAACCTTTTAGTTGCTTTCCAAAGAGAGTAATTATTGTCCTTATATGGTGAAAGCGATTTTAAATAGTTTGCAAATTCTGTATTATTGTACTCTTGTAGGCTTTGCTTTAGTTCTTTAGTTAGTCTATTTAGTTTTCTTTTATTGTTACTTGTTTTATCTTTCTGTCACTTTGCTTCAGCTCGTCTTTTTTCTTTTAACTTCCGTAGGATGCTGTTTGGGTAATTTGGAATCTGGTTGGGTAAAGTATTTTGTGCAGATGAGGTCCATGTAGTTTCTTGTATGTCCGTGACATAGGGTTCTTTAGAGGAATGTTACAGTCAAGTTTATTTTCAATTTTTTCTTTGAAGATGTGGTCTTGTTGTATAGAATTGGTCGGTTTTTATGAAAAATTGGTTTTGTTTGGTATGTAATTATTATAGGTGAATGGACAGAGCTAAGTTCCAGACATGATTTCATTTTCAGGTGTTTTAAACTTAGACCCTTTATAATGGCGAAATCTAATGTGTCTGGCGTTTTGTCATAAGCTATCGACCAATATGTTGGTTCTCCAGTGACAATTGCATCTAAATCGCGAATCTAAATTGCATCTTAATCGCGAAAAATATATAATATCGCGCACTACCACGGCTCTAGACGCAAAATCGCAACTTTAGCACACTCGACTCGTCACGTTCGGGTATTGCTAGATGATCACGAGTGACAACGCGTACGCAGCTTACAATTAGCACTTACAAATTCGAAGGTACAGTGCACGCATGGGATGTTGACTGCTTCGCTGCTTAGACTGCAGCTTCCTCGTTTGTCTCGATGTACTCCGATCGTCTCGGGGATTCCGTCGATCTGGCAGGCTTCCGATGCAAGGCTGAGGCGAATGAGATTCTTGGAGCGTGAAGATTGTCAATGTTGAGGAAAGCGGTACTCGCGTACGATAGTCGTTTGTTCACGATATACGGTGTTACCGGTTTCCGATTTTAGTGCGACCGTATGTGTGAATTTGAAACGAGTCTTTTCTTTACAACCTCTGAGACGAGTAGGACATTCTGGGTGAGTTTTTCACACACGTCAGAGGAAGCGTGATGGTTAAGAATGTTGCAATTTCGTACCGTGCACTCTGGGTAAACTCAGGACAAAGCGAGTACAAACTCGCAATATCGCGTATCTAATTCTTGAATAGCTGAATTTCACTGAAGTCGAGGAGTTAGGATGTAGTAAATCCAATGCTTGTTTAATACTAAAATCTGATATATTTTAAAGATTAACTGAGTTACAATTACAACGTATAAGAACTAGCGCGAGAATTATAACTTGGAATAGAGTTTGAATTGAAGAGATCGTTACTCGTTGGAGCTCGGCGCGAGACTACTGGATCTTGTGGCTGCATGGATCTCTTTCGATTCATGGCGCTGTTGCTCAGGGGTCGTTGGAGTGGACCGATTGGTGTAGTAGAGATTACGCAGAAGTATGGATGCCGTGGATCATCCTCGAGGATACTAGGTGCGCGTCGCTCGACGATTTACAATTCACGGACGGATATAATAGTTAATATAAAATAGGACGATGTTGTTAAATGTGTTGATTCCTATAGGTAAGTCATCGGTGGTCAGTAATAGGTCTATGTTGGTAACTGTATTAATGGTCCGTAAATAATTACCTGTGTCGTCGGTAAGTATTTCTGTGGTTGGTAATGTATCTACATTAGTCGATACTGTGGTCGGTAATGTAGATGTATGTTGGAAATTGTATCTATGGTCGGTAAGTATATCTGTAGTTCGTAATGTATCGGTAATCTGTAGTCGGTAATGTATCGATACTTAGAAGTGTCAAGAACATATGATAAGTTCTCGATATAGTCTGTGTTCCCTAATGTTAATATAGCGTCTTTAACCTAGTATAAGAAGTATACTTATATAACTAATTCAATATGTCGGGGAGACGTAACACTGTAGAGATATGCATTTGGTATACTACTTCTTGGTGACGTTGTTTTCGATTCCTAGTTTCAAAGCTTAGCGTTATAGTCTTCGGCAGCGATGAATTTGTTCCCTAATGATTGGAAAAGTTTGTTCCATTTGTTTGTCGTTATTTTTAATTCTGGTGGTGTATGGATGGCTGATTTGAACAAGGCTGTTATGGATTAATATGGTTGTTGTGGTAGATTTCAGATAATTTGTATTACTCGTCATTTATATTACTATGTATGTAATGTTTAATATTATTCTTGATAATTATAGCAGTTGCTCCATGTGCTTTCTCAGACAGATGTTCTGTATCGTAAATAGTGTAGTGATGTATTTTTATGTAGCATTTGTGAGTAAAATGTGCTTCTGAGACCATTAGAATATCTACAGGGTGTTCTGCAATTATTTTAACAGCCGAAAATGAGGGGTAGCTGTGGTCATTTGAAGTAACTTTTCTCTTTGCGAAAATACAATCTGCGACTTCGTTTAGGAGTTATTAACGAAAAACCCTGACCAATGAGAGGTGACGGCGTGAAGTTCGAGAGCCCGCAGCACGAGGCTTTGACAGAAGGTCGGGACGGACTCGAGCCGCGTTCGAAGTATTGAACAAGTCACGAAGCGAGAACATTCCAGATTTTTTTTACTACGTAACAGTGATATTTTTAAGAAAACGTTGTTCACCTTTATTTTAGAACGTCTGAAGAATATTTACTAATTTTCCGGACCCGAAATAATGTGTAGTTTAACCGTAACAGTCGTTTTAATTTTCTGATGTGCATGACATCTCATATTTACCATATGAAATTTTTATACAAGGTGTACAGTGAATATTTACAAAGTACGTAAATGATACTTTAATTTAAATAATTCCGTGTCCGAACAGAATTCGACGAATGATTCGCAAAGCTGATTTAATAGTAAATAATCGCTTTAAGGGACGTAAAGGATTTGTTTATTAGAGAAATATGAAAAATATTATGAATAAAAAACTCACCCATTTAGTTGAGGATGCATTTTCTGACTGGAATTGCGGCTCACGATGTTGAAGGGCACTGACCTCGTACAACGTACAGCTGATCTTTCACTGCACTATCACCAAGCACTGATAATCACTTCATTAATCACTGATAATCTGAAACACTTGTGGATATTACGAAAGATCTCTGAGACTCTTTCGCGGATAATCATTTATTCGACGCGTTCGTTCGGCAGTCGACGTTTCACTGCCGAAAAATCCAGGCCTTGACCGTGGGCCCTTGTTGTTCGTCGTTCGGCCGTCCAAGGAACTGACACCCGATACCATTTTCTTCGAACGACCGCTAACCCCTTGCCGTGCCATTTAGCTCGACGAAACTCGGGCCCAAGTGTTACGCGTCAACGCGTGGTAAACCGATCAGACTGATGCGCGAGAAAGGTCACAATACGAGCCGAAATGTAAATGCCTCTGATATAGACACTTTTGCACGGCCTCGGCTCGTGATGTTTACGTTTGGCCCGACGATCTATTCACGAGCCTGGCTCGTCATATTCATGTTTGGGCCAAAATTTTCATCACGAGTCAGACTCGTTAAAGCACGGCAAGGGGTTAATTACGTTCTAAGAACGCAGGGTACCGTCGGTGCATACTGAAAGAATGTGAAATAATTAAAGACATTATTTAATAAGGACATTGGTATTTGAAGAGGTGCTTAATGATGTCAAACTTTTTTTTATTTATCGTGGAGGAAATCTGCTCGACAAACACCCCCGCCCCGCTCGGGGGACCGGGACGTGGGTAGTGTGGTATTTGACCCACTAAAACTTCCACGGCGACCTAAAGACGCTGAATAACACCTGGCGATACGACGGGAGAGCCACGGGAGCTCTTGTAGAACACTACCGCGACTCCCCCTCGCCTGGCCGGCCGCGTCCCGGGGGGAGATAAATCCTCCCGCCTTCAAACCAAATGTTTGGGGGGGGTGTGACCCCTCGCACCGCCCCTACCCGTCACCCCACATAGGCGAATCATTACCACCACTCTCAACAGGGGTAGACGTCCTCTGTTGACGGACGGCAGGCAATGAAACCAGCATGGTGTGGTACACCCGCAGCCCGTCTACTCTCAGCTGCCCGCGGGTTCTCGGCGTGGGCGCACACGCCGTCCCCGGGCCTGTCGGACGGAATCGGTTCGTTCCCGATCCCGCTCGGCAGCCTCCTTCCGCGACATTACCTCTTCGCAGAAAGAGATTGCTGCTGCCCACTTCCTCGGGCTTTCCAGCATGGCTCCAACTAGGCTGGAGAGTGCGAGGTCGTGGCCGACTTCCCGTTTTAGGATTCGGCGCAGCGCTGAAAAGGCGAGACATTCCCCTAGCGTGTGCTGCGCCGAGTCCTCCTCCGCGCCACAATGGTGGCACACCGTCGTCGTTTCTCGTCCGATGCGACACAGGTAGACACCGAAGCAGCCATGTCCGGTAAACACCTGCGTCGCTCGGTAGGAGGGCCTGCCAAATCGTCTCTCACGCCACGAGGTGAAGTGCGGCAGGAGAGCCCCGGGGACGTGTTCGACGGCGTGGCAGCAAAGCTCGGCACGCCATCTGGCGAACGCTAGTCGTCGGGCCCGTAGCTCGATGCCCTCGACCGTCTCTCGCTCCGGCGGGGCCCCTCGGGTACGGCTGGCGGTGCTTGTGCGTCTATAAACATAGGCACGCACCGCCGCCTGAAGCTCGAAGGGAAGTTCCCCCGCCAGCGCAAGCGCCGCCACGGTAGACGTGGTGCGGAATCCCCGTATGAGGCAGATGGCCATCAGCCTCTGCAGCCGGCGCAACAAGTGCATGCCGCGCCGGCTGGCCATCACGTGCGGCGCCCATATCGGAGCGCCGTAGCAGGCCATAGACCGTGCCACGCCCAGGTACAGGCAGCGCACCAGATCTGCCGGTCCCCCGAGGTTGGGCAAGAGGTGGCCCAAAGAGGCCGCCGCCCTTTCCACCCGGGGGACGAGACGGCCGAGATGCGCACCGAAGCTCCAGCGGCTGTCGAGGATCAGTCCGAAATACTTCATCTCGGACTTCACCCCGACACAGCCTTCCCCAAAGCGGATACACGATCCGGCCGATGGCCGAGACCAAAGCCGTCTGTGAAACCAGACAGCCCCGGCCTTCTCCGGTGCTATTTTCAGCCCCAGATTGTGGATCCTCGCGACGACGGCTGCCACCGCAACCTCTGCTCGTCGGATGGTCCTCTCGAACGTACTCCCGACGGCGACCTCCAACGTGTCGTCCGCGTAATAGACGAGGGTGGCACCGTTGGGCAGGGAGGCCTTTTCCAGGACAACGTTATATCCCAGGTCCCACAGGAGTGGTCCATAAACGGACCCCTGCGGGACCCCGCGGTCCACTTCCCACCGCAACATCCCGTATCGGCTCGGGTATTCAATCCACCTGTCCCACGGGTAGACCCCGATCACCCGCCTCAGATAGGTAGGCACCTGGTGCTCGATCAGGGCCTCCCTGATGGCGGGTCAGGGCAGGGTGTTGAACGCGTTGACGATGTCAATAGACACCGCCAAGCACACCCCGCCCCTTGCCACGGCATTGTCCTACAGGGACTTGAGACGGTCGATCGCGTCGACCGTCGATCGCCCCTCGCGGAAGACAAACTGGCAGTCCGCCAGATTGGGGACAGGTGCCTGGCTAGGCGGGCAACAATGATCTTCTCGAAGATCTTGCCCGCCTCATCCAGAAGACAAATGAACCGGTACGCGGAGGGAAAATCCGCAGGCCTCCCATCCTTCCTCGAGAGGAACATCCGACTTCCTCTCCAGAGGTCGAGCAACCAGACCCATCCGGGGATACCGTATTCTTGCCCTGGAGCCATTTGACGACCCCGGCCATTTCCTCCGGCGCGACCTCAACATCCGAGGACCACTCAAAGTCTTCTGACTCCGGGGTGTGCCGGGACGCCCGCCCGCTAACGGGGAATAACGCATCCACAACCCGCCCAAGTAGCCCCGGATCTAGGCTCTCCGTCACAGCGGGCGCTCAGGGGCGTAATCGTCTCATTGCCATCTTGTATGGGCGCCCCCACTGATCTCGGTTCAGAGAACCAAGGAGATCGCGCCAGGTCAGGTCCTTTGCCGCCTGATGGCCAGCTGCAGGGCGACCACCTTCTCCCTGTATCGCCTGTACAGCTGGGCAGCTAGCACGTCGTCTGCTCATCGTCGACGACGGGCGCGAGCGTACTGGCGTCGCACGCGGACGCAATCGGTGCGTGACTCCGTTATCGGGAGCGTCCACCAGTACACCGCCTTCCTTGGGAAGACCCTGACCCGGGACATGGCGACGATGCGAATCGACATCATTGCGCCTCGGAGCCAATGGGCCTCCCCTGTCCCGTCGACTGGCCCGGCCAGTGTTATTAGCCAGGCCACGACATGGGCTGCCACCATCAGAGCGTCCTGGTCGAGGCGCTTTAGCGCCCACCGCGGCTGAGGCGAACCCTCATCGGCGGTGCGACGTCGGGGTGTCGTTGGTCGGGTGACGAAGAGGCCGAGAATTATATATCTGTGGTCAGATAGCGTCTCGACATCTTCCGCCACCCTCCACCCCGTAATCCGGCGCGCTGCCGAGGGCGTTGTCCACGAAAGGTCAACGATAGACCCGCCGTTATGTCGAACGTACGTATGGTCCGAGCCCGTGTTTAGGAGATGGTGCTCGAATCCCGCCGCTCAATTCAGCACCTCCTGGCCCCTCGAGTCAGTCCCGGGGGAACCCTAAGCCATGGGCATTGAAGTCTCCCAGGACCAGCACCGGACAGGGGTGATAGCGGGAGTCGCATCTCCCTACCCCGTCCAGGTACTGTTCAAACTCGTTAAGGGACCACCTTGGAGGTGCGTATATCGCCACAACCGCGGTACCTCCCCAATCGACGTCCAGGTATCCGTCACCGCGCTCGATGAGAGAGCACGGCGGGGACCCCGGCCTCCCTGCCCATATTCTCGCGGCAGTGCCGATCGAGTCCCCCATCCAGTGTGGATGTTTGGGGACCCCATAAAGCTCCGCCACGACGGCCAACCCGACACCCTGCTCGGCCAGGCATTCAAGCAGAATATTCTGCGCCCTGGCCGAGTAGTTCAGATTGGCTTGAATTATCGGGCCCGAGGCCACCTCGGTCAGGCTCTGCAATATCGCGGCCGCGACATCCCGCGTCGGACGATTGCGGAAACTTTTTGCGATCTCCGCTTCGTCCGGGAGCGGGAATCCCAACCGCGATGGTCTCGGCAGGGGGACACCCAGTTAGTGTTGTCGTCTAAACTGTGGTCTCTGAGAGACGGGCCGTACCTAAGTCCTTGGTGGACCATACCGGCCGCTCTTGCGACTTATGCCTGATGTTCGGGCTCTACCCTCGTTCACTATCGTATCAGGGGAAGACAGCGTGCTACTCCCACTGCCACCTCGAGTCCAACCCAATCCAGGCACTCTTACGGAGTAGTGTTAAAGTCTTTTATCTCCGCAAGAGGGGCTTCAGCCTGGCCCGAGGGGACGAACCCCGAGGGGTTCGCCCAGCATGCCGTACATCGACGGAGCTGGACGAGTCCACGCTCCGTATGCAGTTTCGTTCTATGTTCGTTTCTTAGTCTTTCTCACGGATCGTGCGAATTTCTGGAACTCCTTAAACAGCTGCTCTGACACCAGGCTGGCTTTGTCGATTGGCCACTGAAATCCTTCTCGAATCGCCGCCTGGCGTAGGTGTTCCCTGTCCTCTACGTAACGCTGACAATCGTAGAGGACGTGGTTTGGAGTTTCCTCCTCCCCACATTCGCACAACTCGTCGTCGACCAGGGCGAACGTCTTGAGCTTCGCACGGAAGTCTCCGTGTCCGCTCAAGAACTGCGCTACATCATGGTCGACTCTGATCCAGCTCGCTGAGAGTCGGTCTGATACCTCGCCGAAGTATTGGAAGGTTTCCCTACCCTTCGTCGAGGACGACCATCTCTGCTGCCACATCTCTAAAGTCGCCTCCCTCAGCCTTCTGCGAACTTGGGCTTCGGTGACGACTTCGTCTGCCAATTCGGCCTGACTCACTTAATAGGTTCCATGTTGGAACCCGAGTTTCTTCCTGGCTTTGTACACGCAGCTGAACTCCGCTATCGCCAAGTCCACAGGTATCTCCCCGGCGATCACGGGGATCGCATCAGTGGAGACTGTCCTGTAGGCTTTGACGCAGCCAAGCAGAACATGCCTCTGCGCCCTGGTGAGCACTTTACTCGCCCCAGAGGTAAGGCGGTCTGCCCAAGCCGCGGCAGCATACGTGACGATTGGGACAAACAAGCCGCGGTACAAAGTACGCATCGTCCGATATCCCAATCCCCAGTTCGACTTAGCAATCCTTGCTAGCGCATTAAACGTTCGCAAGGACTTAGCATTCAAATACTCGACGTGGGAATGGATACCCAGTCCAGAGTCAAAATGCACGCCAAGGTAACGCACAAAGTCCTTGACGGCAATATTCCGACCTCCTACTTTTATCACAGGTGGCCTCTCTCTGTCGAGAGAGCCTTTCAAGAATATCATCTCGGTCTTGGTCGCAGACAGCGACAATTTCTGCTGGTCGCACCAGCGAGAAATGGTGTCCACAACCAATTGGCCATTGCTTTCTAGACCCTTCCTGCTGTTCGCGAAGATCAAGACAAGAAGGTCGTCTGCATAGGCGATGGGCTCGCAAGCGAGCCCGGCGTTCGATAGGAGCTGTAGAACCTCGTCGAAGACTAAGTTCCAACAGCTCGGACCAAGAATTGATCCCTGTGGGCAGCCCTTAGTGACTTTCTTCCGCACTGCACCGCGATCAGACACCATAGTCACCACGCGGCCGTCGAAGTAGTCGACCACCAATCTAAATAGGTTTTTTGGGCAGCCTCGCTTCCTCAACGCGTTGAGTATACTTGGCCACCAGACATTATCAAAGGCCGCAGCAATGTCGAAGAGCAGACCCACGACGTACTTTTCCTCTCGACCGGACGCAAGCTCCCTCAGTATTGCCGATCGGAGGCGTAGTCGGGGTGCAAAAACGAACTAGCTAATCGCGTAGCGATTAGCTTCTCCAAGACTTTGCCTACGACCGAAAGCAAGCATATAGGTCTGTAGGACTTTATCTCCGTTTCAGGTTTCTCGGGTCCTTTAAGGATGGAAATGATGGACCCGACTTTCCATTCCACGGGAAAGACTCCGTGTGCCAGGCATCCGTTGTAGAGTCGGAGGAGCTCGCGTGAGATCGTATTAAACGAACGTTTTAGAATCTCCGGCTCGATCCGATCTAGGCCTGGACACTTGCCGCTCTTCAGTCGGTTGACCGCCGATCTGAGCTCCGAGAGGGTGAATGGACTGGCGTCCTCACTCTCCGGCTCGATGGCAGCTTCCCTCCTGACTCGCGCATGATCCGGGGAGTCATTCGCGGGGCTATCGCCCGGAATTAACCCCTCCAGCAGCGCGGAAGCGGTGGAGTCCCAGTCTGTAGTGTAACCCTGGGCAGTGTTAAGATTAATATTTGAGATGACCGTGCTGGCTGTCATCTTCTGCCTCGTGATCTTATAAATGAGGCCCCAGGGTTCCTTGTTTCCCTGCTCGGTCACGAATGCACGCCAGCTGTGCGACCGAGCAGCTTTGATGGCGGCTTTGTAGGCCTTTCTCTGTTTGAGATACTCGGTCCTCTTGGCCGCCCTCTGCTCCTCTGAACATGCTGCGTTCTGCGAGGCTCGTCTAAGTTTATAGACTCGCCTCTTCTGCCTCGTCAGGTCGGCCGTCCACCATGGGACGGATTTTGAATGCCACTGCTTGGTTGGCATCGAGGAGTCGCACGCTTGGACGATCATTCTTTCGATCTTCTGTGCTAGATGTTCGACTTCCCCCTTATTGTTCAATGGATTGGGGGATATACTCCTCTTACTTTCCTGCAGCGCCTTGTCGAACTCGGGCCATTTTGCGCTTCGGAGTCGGAACCTTGGTAATAATCCGTTCCGGTTGGTGCTGCTGTTGCTACTAATTTCGGCAGCACCGTCCTCGGCGCAAAAACTCAAAGTGAACTCTATGACTCGGTGGTCGCTGGTCGTCAGGTCCTCGCGGACCTTCCAACCTCGCACCTTGTCGCAAATGTCAGGTGTCGATAGTGTGACGTCGATGTAAGACTGTCCACTAGGGCTGGAAAACGTCGGAGCGCTTCCAGCCTCGTTCAAGACAACCAAGCCATGGCTCACGATAAACTCTTCGAGTTTACGGCCTCTCACGTCCGTCTCCGCGCTGCCCCACTGGGCTGATTTTGCGTTAACGTCGGCAGAGATAATGACTCGGTTATGCTTAAGTGCGGAAAGAGCTCTCTCCAACCGCGCCAGACCTGATTCAACGTCATCGGACCATTGAAATTACTGGCTGATCAGGAAGAAGCTCCCAAACGAACCCGAGATGCTGGCACAGGACAAATGCGTGTCGCACAAGTTAGAGACTTTGACCACGGTTAGATCCGGGTTTCTGACCGCTATTGCAGCCATCACCGGTTCGCCTGCCGTGATCAGCCTCGTTCTCAAGCCTAGCCCGGGCACAGTACCCCGCCAGCTATATGGCTCTTGTGCAAGCAACACATCTACCCCTCGCCTATGCATCTCAGTCCGGACTTCGTCGGTCACGTTTCGGGCCCGCTGCATGTTATGCTGCATGACCCGTATGACTCTCGAGCGTCGCCGGTCGTTTGTACTATCCATTCAAATTATTCTTGTCTAATGCGAGACATCTCCAAAACCAGCGCTTCCTGATAGGAGGCGCAGGCCGGGTCTCGCGACTTGTGTTCAGATGGTCGCGCTCTGTCTTTACAGTTGGAGCAAACCGGAGGCTTGCTCTTCCTGTTACAGAGCGCATAACCGTGCCCTTTTTCGGCACAATGTCCGCAGACATCCTCTTTGAATTTGCAGCGCTTCGCCGTGTGCCCGAAGCGCTGGCACTTATAACATCGGGTGACCTGTATGAAGTCCCGCACACGACAGGAACTCCACCCGAGGTACACCCGGTCCCCTCTCTGGGACGCCTCAGAGAGGTTTTGCCTCCAAAGACTGGAGGCAATTTCCTCCTTGCCCATCCCTTTCGGAATATCATAAATCAGGACCTCGGGGTCCCGTTTGCTAGGCAAGGAGACGGACAGTCCCGCACTCGCCAGCTTTCTATTACCTACGAAGGCTTTTAGGTCCTCCTTGCGATCGGTTTCGACGACGATGCCACCGGAGTGGATGCGTCGAACCGAACTGACCAGGATCGCCTCCTTCGCAGGTTTTACGATCGACAGAACAGCTCTCTTAGTAGCATCGCTGCTCTGTCCTTTATCCTTTGGCGGGAAGATACGCACCACGTATTGTGTCGGTGGTCTTCTCGCCTCCGGAGTAGCTGTCTGGTTGACCTTTGCCACTTGGGCGTAGGTCAACTGCGCGGCATTGCAGACCGTCTTCGGGAGAGTTCCCTTGGACGGCCCAGGTCGCACCGTACTCATTACGGCAGGACGCGCTTTTAGGTCCGCCCTGACCGCGGCGAGTTGCCCTTCGACGAAGCTGTTTCGTTGAATCAGCTCCTGAACCAACTCGTTGAGTGCTTCGACTTCTGCTAATATCTTCGACCCGGACTCCTTGTTGACTTTCGACGCGGGTCGAAAGCAAAAGGTCCGTATCTCCGATACTCGTCTGAAGGCTTCGTCTCTCACGAGATCGAGAGGCCGTACCTTATGCCCGGAAACCGTCCCCTTCGATTTCCTGGCCTGGTTTGCTGCGGCCTTGCCAGTAGGTGCGACTGGCTTGGCACGCTTCGACTTTTTGGTGACGGTTTTCCAACCGCCACCTTCGGGGTCTTCAACACGCACGGGTGCCGGTTGCACCTTCACGAGCGTGTCTTTGACTAATTCGAGTTTCTTGGGTTTCTCCTTCCCAGCCTTGCGGCTGGGGGAGTCCCCCGACTTGGGCGATGTCCCCACGTTACCGGTGTCCGGCGCGCCTTCTTCCGTGACCTCAGTTTTCACCGAGACCGCTCGCGTGGGTGTCACGCATCTCTCTAAGGTCACACGAGGATTGGCGATGTTTATCACCTTCCCGGACCTTGTCTTTTTCGCAGACGCGGGAGGACTGACAGCTGCTGTTGCAGTCTCCGCGTCTGTGGCGACGGCTTCACTCCGAGTAGGAGCTGGACCCGCCGACTTAGGTCGTTCAATATTCAAGTTTTTCGTTTTAGATCCCATATCGTGAATCTTTCTTTCATCCGGTACGCTCCCCGGCCACCACCGACCCACACATTTTGGAACCCGCCATCAGGCTGGGTTAGGGCTACGCACCGGACATAGTCTGCTGACTGGGCCGATTACTCAACCCAGCCCGCGTCCTCACCCGTCAGAACCCACTCGCCGAAGCGTATGGTCGTTCCAAGCCGATTGACTGGACCAGGGCTGCTTTTCTCGTCCAGCCTCCCATCTAGCCGAAGCAGAGGCCAAAGGTACGTGTTGGGGACGTCTCACCCGCAGGAGAGGGCCCCCTCAGATCCCAGGATCCTCTTTTCCGACGACAAGGGTCGCCATGCACGGCAAACACGCGGGAGACAGCAGTCAGAGAGGCTGCCTCTTCCTCTCCACCACACTTCGTTCGGTTCGCTGCGTCTTGAGAATACGATCTATCCAGCGGTACCTTATTTCGTGGAGGCTCAAGTGTGGCTAGGGCACGTTTGCCCCTTGCGGCCTGGGTTGCCCAGGTGATTGGTTGCATCCCGATTTCTAGATCCAGCGGCATGTTGCTACGTGGCGCGTTCAGACAACGAAAATGCGGCATTCCAGTCGGACCAGAAAAACCGCATAACGTGACGCGGGGGACTGCAGCCACAAGTGACAACAGTCCCCCGGTAGGGAGTAGTACAGCATATTCAATGCTGCACATGAACACGCCACAGCCCGTATGCTTAGTTCAGGGGCCTCGCCATTATGCGAAGTACTACATGTACAACGCACTGGCGGTCTCAAATACCCTCATCGCCGATGCATCTGATGCATCCGTCAACTCGGCAGCATTCACTCCGTCGGCGTGTTGCTTTGTGGCGTGTTCAGATAACGAAAATGCGGCATTCCAGTCAGACCAGAAAAACCGCATAACGTAACGCGGGGGACTGAAGCCACAAGTGACAACAGTCCCCCGGATAGGAGTAGTACAGCATGTTCAATACTGCACAAGAACACGCCACAGCCCGCTTGCTTAATCACGGGCCTCGTCATTATGCGAAGCACTACATGTACAACGCACTGACGGTCTCAAGTGCCTTCATCGCCGATGTACCTATCGACTCAGCAGCAACATTCAATCCGACGGCGTGTTGCTTTGTGGCGTGTTCAGACAACGAAAATGCGGCATTCCAGTTAGACCAGAAAAACCGCATAACGTAACGCGGGGGACTGCAGCCACAAGTGACAACAGTCCCCCGGTAGGGAGTAGTACAGCATATTCAATGCTGTACATGAACACGCCACAGCCCGCATGCTTAATCTCGGGCCTCGCCATTATGCGAAGTACTACATGTACGACGCACTGACAGTCTAAAATGCCTTCATCGTCGACGCACCCATCGACTCGGTAGTAGCAACAACCTTCGCGAGGACTAGTTCGGGGGTCGCCTCTCAACCCTGGGTGGCCACAGACCGCTACCGCCAGGGGGACACCCAGGTAAAAAATGGCCGCCGCATCTCTTGCCTCTGCGAGGCCAACATAGTCGCCGGTCGTCGACGGCCGGCCCCTCTTCTTTACGCCGCCAATGCAGTGGGCGCTCTGCGATGACAGGTTGGAGGAAACCGAGGAATCGCAGTCGACGTCGATTTATTTGAATAAGTGTACAGTTGTAATAACTGTTAAAATAAAATGACGAAACAAGCTCCGCGGTTTCTGTACCACGACCATTCCTTTTCGCCTCCTATGTTATGAATTCTCAACAGAGAGTTTGCGGCAACTACAACGCTCTCAATGATGTCACCATTCCAGACAGATACCTTTTGCCGCACATCAATGATTTCTCGGCAAAATCGTTTTCACATGTCTCGATCTCCATAAGGCTTACCAGCAAATTCTGGTCACACCAGAGGATGTACAAAAAATCGCCGTTATTACCCCGTTCAGGTTATTCAAATATTTGGCAATGCTGTTGGGAACTCTAGCTATGTATTGAAGGATAGTGAACTGTATGGTAAAAGACACTAGTTTAATCAAATTAAATATGTCCTAAAAATTAAATATATATAAAGGAAGAAATTGTACAGTAAAATGGTGCAGAATGTGATGTGTCGTGAAGCTCACGAATGATACGATCAAGCGATTGGGCACGGCTACAAAGCTGTAGTGAAAGTTGCAAGTGCAATAAATTAAACGAAATTTGACAACAAGCGCCGAGGAATTACAAGCGTAACAAGTTCGATCGCAATGCGCGGGCACATTTATATCGTCGTGGGCCATTATAACGTTCGTTACAATGTATGAGAACAATGCCCTAACGAATAACGCTGCATAGGAAACAACGGAAAATAGGTTACGGATTTGATATTGGAATTATTGGAAGGATGACCCAGGCGACAAATACATCGCGAAGATACAAATAGGAGACTAGTTAGTTACGAAATTCAATAACATACGTAGTGCTAACGTTTTTATATACTAATCCAGGCGGCACAAGTAAAAACGAGATGATCGACCGCGATCTCAAATTTAGCGATTTGATCGTAGACAACGCCATTTGGTCTCCGTAACGAAGGCCAAACGTTTCAACGGCACATTCATCACGCTCTAGGTGTTTTATATTCCGTTTTCGTCAACTTGGACGAAAGTCCTCCTTCGCAAAGGAACACCTTAAATACATATGCATTGTATCGCAAAGACTCAAGCAGTTTCATCTTCGTCTTAACGTGGACAAATATCAATTCAGTGTCCCAGAATTAATAATCACTGCATATCGTATTAACCCAAATGATTACAACTCAACACCAGATAAAGTTCTGGCTGTTAACAATTTTCCAAAACCCAAGACTATCGTCGAATTACGACATTTCTGGGAATAGTTAATTTTTACCGTCGCAGCATTCCTCATGGCGCTATCTTCAGACGTCCGTAATTGCTTATCTCACTTACTCTCGTCGCAGCGATAAGCGTGAAATTAACTGGACCTTGGAAGTCCTGGAGACCTTCTACAAGGTCAAGGATAGTTTAATGAACGCGAAAATGATAGCACATCCCTCGGTGGTCGGTGAGATATGGGTCGTCACAGACGTGTCCTATGGGCGCTGTCCCAGAGCAAAAACTCAACGATTCGTGGAAACCATTCGCGTTCTTCTCTAAAAAGTTCAACTCCGCGCAACAAAGGTACAGCACTTAAGATCGGGAATTAACGACTATATGCTATGCAATTAAATACTTTAAACACTTTTTTGAGGGCCGGAATTTTAAAGCGGTAGCAGCAGATCACGAACCACTAGTTTATGCATTCACGCCATGCGCTGATAAGGCTGATCCGCGTAACTTTCGCATGCTATCATTAATTAGTCAATGTACGACTCAAATCGATTATTTGCCAGGTGTCGACAATATCGTAGCCGTTCCTATGTCGCGTATAGAGTTTATTAGATTACCTTCAGACATAGAGCTATGCGAGCTGGCACAGGTACAGAAGAATGAGAAAGAATTAAAGAGAATTCGTGAAAAGAGTAATCACCCTCTCAAGTTAATCAGGCTTATGTGGGGTCTAGCCCTTTCGCGATTATATTGTGAACAGTTGAGCGAATCCGTCCCTCCCTAGATTTCCGTTGCCGTAAGAAAACGCGTGTTCGATTCATTTCACGCGCTGGCGCATACAAGCGCGAAAGTGACGGATAAAATGATTCGCCGTAAATACGTTTGATCTAACATAAATTGTGACATAGCAAAATGGTGTACAAATTGCATTGATTGTCAAATGTCAGAAATTACGCGACACATTAGAAACAATCCAGCCTCATTTGTAGCTGATGGTCGAAGTCGCAGCGTAGTGCTGAGCTGCAAATCCTAGCCGGATCCGTTGGCGTATTCGTACCTTTGTCTCGTCTGCTGACGCTACTGGTGGCAACGATTGAGTCACGGTGGTGGCACTGGCGACGCATTTCTGGAAAACCACATTGAAGGATCGCTGTTCTTCTTCATCGAGCGTTTTCCATATGTTTTTTGTTTTTCCTCGGCGGTGGGCGTAAAGAAGTCAAATACGCGACAGAGGTATTGCTTGACGGATTTCACGCCCGCCTGCATGCCGTTAGAGTGTAGTGCGTCCAAGTGATCGGAATGCTAATTCACTTGCAGATTGGCACACCGGACGTGCATTTCCGTCGATTGAAACGCTTTATTAAATTTGCAGCACTACAAATTTGCTGTACCGTGATTTCGCGTCGTACAACAAAGCGATCGAACGTGGCAGACGAAATACAGACCTACGTAATCGACCTCGATCGCAAAAAGGACTCGACTAGGCCTCACCCTGTACGGAGTAGTGCCCTGCATAAGTGGTGCTTGCTTCAAACGCAACCGACTTCGAATTATTCAGCATCAGTCCCTGAGCGTACGAAGGATAAGGAGAACTTCACCATGCACAGTGTTAAGGTGACATTGGCACAGTAAAAACTCCGAAACGCGGTGGTACGGGAGTGGTATTGGAAATTTCGCGGCGTCCGGTTTATTCGCGTTGCGCAGGCTATCTCTGACGCGGAGAATACCTTGGGTATCCAAGAAAGGGTTCGAAAACAAGATGTCTGATTCCCTTCAAAACGAGCTACCTCGCTCCAATATTGCAAGTTCCTTTTTAAAGAATTCTAATTGCAAATATCGAATAATTTGCGCTCCATAACTCACAGAATGAATCATGCGTAAGACTAAAACCGTGTTAACAACGAAAACACCACCCGTTTCGCCGCCATGTCATTGGTAACATCACGCACTTGGACCGAGGTGGGGTCCTAGTAGGCCACGAATCTTCGGCAGCGTCAATAAAACTGGTCCGTGCATCGAAATGGTGTTCGAGATTAATTCGTCGTATCCAATTCCGCAGGAGGGGAGATCAGGAGGATTTTCCTTAGTGTTCACGTAGTGCCAAACTTCTTCCGGTAGACTAGTCTGAATGCGCGATACGTGATTAACTACAACAACTTTCCACGCAGATGGATGTTTGCAGAGCCAAATGAGTAGGATTTCTCTATCTGTCTAATAAGTGACTCGAGAAACTGGAAGTCCTAAAGATATGCAAACGTGCATCAATAGATCGACCAGGAGGATGCTACTGAAGAGCTCAAGAATTGGAATAGATTGGGTATTTAATGGCGCGACTCGTGTCTTCGCTATAAAAAAAAATTTGATACGGAATTGTCTTCAGAGACAACCCGTGCATAGACTATTGCAGCGAAGACCGTCGAAGAAGCGTTGCAGAAATCGTGGAATTCGAAAGATTTGACCCTGGATGAGTTTCGAAACCACCTCGGTATAAGAAAAGATCGAATCTTCAGCATATCGGCCCAGTAGGCGTCCCATGAAAAGTGGTGCGCTGGGAGACTACATTGTCCGGGCTTATCTTCTTACACCATTGTGCTTGTATTAAGGTTTTTCCTCTAATTGTCAATGAGCTCAACCAGCACAAAAGATCGTACAGAGAAGGTCCTGCATGCAGCAAGGAATTAAGCGAAATGCAGGAAGCTGTCATAACCCAAGCGTTGAAAACGACACGGATCTTCGTTGTGAGGCTATCCAGTAGTAAAATGGCTTGATGTTGAATGAATGTCCGGTCTGCGGTTGTTCCGCTCAATTGGGACATGTGTTTCAATGATCTGTACTCATTGATAAACGCTTGGTGGTGCAATCAGAAGATTGTGATTCGTCTCCAGTTTTTCTGCTCAGACGATCATCTGGATCTGATACATTGAAAGGAAGACGTATTATGAAACGACCGTCTGCTGCCCTGAAGTGAAAGTTTACTCTGCCCTCTTTTTCACGTTTTTCAGAAAATTCACAAGGCCACGCTTATGGAAGTTATCACTGTACGATGATGACGCGCAGATGAAACACAAAACAATTTAGTCGACAATGGCTAAATAAAATTAGAAGGTTATGTCAAGGAGCTCGAGTTATTTGTCAGAAAGAAAAATCTGTCTGTATTCGTATATTCCCCCAGGGACACGTTAACCTGAACACAATACATAGACAGATCAGCTTAATACGAACGACGGTTGCATGGACAAAGCAAATACGGAGAACACATACACAAGGTTATGTACAGTCGAAGGACAGCACAACGACCGAACGACAAAGAGAATTTGAAGCACTCAGCGATCACAAAATTGCACGCATGAAACGTAGTGATCCAACTCGAAGGACCATTAAATGTTAGGTTCGCCCTATCCATCTTTAGTTCGATTACGAGCAAAGTAGGAGGTGTAAACCCGAAGATAGAACGCGCAGAACTTGCTGAAATAAGCTATAGACGATAAGACCGTGTGTCTAAGCGAATACCGCGTTCCCTAACCGACATAGTTCACCATCGCTGGACGGTTTTCGTTTTGGTGGATCTACATAACAGTCTCTTAGTTCGGAGTGTTCGTTAAAGCACCGCGGCGTGCTTCCTTCGTCTAGTGTGCGTCTCGTATTTGTTTTCACAAGCGCTCGTTCCTGCGGCGAGGTTTCTACGATTGACCAAGTTCATTTTCTTTGTTATACCACTACATGTTTTCCACGCATCTCTGTCGTACTTCGTTCGTTTCGTTCGAGCTCCGCTCGGGACGAATTCTATGTATAAGTGAATTGTAAGATTCAGCGAACTCCGATATTAGTTTATTATTTAATAAACGTAAGAGCAATTTGCCCTAATTGACCGCGGACTAATTCGTAGTATTCGATCCAACCTTTCTTATTCGATTGATTTTCACACCTCCTATCCAATTCATAATCGATTCAGATTTCAATCAGATAGAGCGAACCTATCAATGACTTTTGGCATCTGCGTTTATGGTGCTGAAAGCATCCGCCTTTCTGACCCTAAATTTGGTTTCATTAAACTGTACATCCAAAATTGCAGTAATAGCTTTCACAGAAAAATATATACGCATTTTTAGCATTTTGCTGTCATGCTCGTTTTTCATCTAGTAGATCATCAATAGATATCCACGTTGTGTCTTCATTCCGTACCATGCTCGTATAATGTCCCTTAGCAAAACATTTACCGTAGTGGAAAATCGCCGTTTTAAATTTATAAAATTGATCTCTCACTTGTATTTTAGTAGTGGGTACTGCTTTGATATTGAAATTTTGTATTTTTGTTGTTTCATTCCTACTGTAGTTGAATAAAGTTAATTTTGCAATAAGAATTTTGTTGCATACAGTTACATTGGCTGCTTTCATTTTATTTGGAATACCACAATGGATCTTTCACATTTTCCAATCCTGTGAAATTGTATTTTATTATATCTTGTGGTTCGAATAAAATTTTTATGTTGGAGGTACTGACAGTAGTATTTAGTAGCTATTTATAGTTGCTATTTTGTGTTGTACTACATTTTGAATAACTTTCATGATCACAAAGAGATGTGATAAACTCAGTTGCATCCTGTAACCGATTAAAAACATATCTATCTCCAACAAATCGTCGTAGGGGTATTATGTCAGGACTTTTATTTGATTTATATTGATCTTATAATGAGAAGAATATAGCAGCAGTACGCGCAACGGCGTACGTGACTTTTGTGCCGCGACAAAAACTCGCGTACGCGAGAGTCGTACCATCGAACGCGCCAATCAGTGCCGAGTATGCCGCAGTGCCGAAATACCGCGATGTCTCCCTATAGAGGAAATGAGCACGACAGCCGCTCGTCAGCGTTTCGCCGGGAGCCCAACAGCAAGGTGCTATTTGCAAAATCGGCTCCGGAAGGGCATTGCGCCGCCACCCCTTTCTTGGTCCCCGATTCTTCTGATTCCGCGCGGTCTTCAGATCTCATGGCACGATCGAGATGCTTGGGTGAAGGCGTGCTTCATCGCTCCTCTGATTTATCGAACACAGTCCGCGTGACCAATCCAAGGTTACTGCGACTGATCCACGATCGGCACATAATAGGCGTTCTTCCGACCCAGATTCTTTTAGTGGGGACTAGCTGGCCAGGTTATACTCCAGGTGCTTAGAGGGTATGTCACCAGGAGAGGAGGCGCGGAGGAGACGCTTGCAGAGAACATAGGTACGGCGTATCCTTTTTAGGACGACGATCTCCAGGAGAACAATAAGCTATCCCGCCTTCCACTCCTAATTAGCGATCGTGTTGATACTCATCTAGTTACATTGCAAATCGAGAGAACTCGAGAGTAGCCGGCCGATAGATAGTCATCGTAGACGACCCGGACAGAAGTGCGACATGAGGCTGTGGCAGCGGCCCACAAACAAATCGCGCGTATTTAATTCAAGTTATACCCATTGTTTCGGCCGAATCGCGGACCGCGGGTCAACGCACGCTCGACTTTCGATGTACGCCGTCTCGCCGTTTTTGTCGAATAAACGGCGAGGCGGCAAGACAATAACACGATCGACGTGCGTTGGCCCGACCGTCAAACGCTCGCCTCGGCCGAATGTATACATGCAGCGTTTTTGCCTTAGGAGGCAATGACCGGCTTTCGACACCTGACGATGCGTCACCTTGAGCATCGGCCAGGTGTCTATATATACTGCCGCAAATGTGATAACGGCGAAATTCTCCGAGATTCTCCAAGTATCGTTATCGCTTACAGACAGTTTAATTTAGCGCCCCTTGCGCCTATTCGAAGCCGTGCTTCAATTGTTATACTTCTATCGTAGCCGTGCTACACTGCATACGCCGAACGGAGCCGTGCTCCAAAGGCTTGTAATTCAAAGGACTGTGGAGTCCAAAACAATAAATCGCGTGTCGTCTCCTCCCGAATTCCGGCGTTTTTAATTTTGTGCCGTGCGCAACATTTCTGGTCCTTCGAGCCGGATTCCGGAGACGACACAGGAGAGAAAAAACATCTCCATCAACAGCGTCGATCACGCAGTCGATCGACGCATACGAGTCTCTATAACTCTGCTGGTCAACATGGAGCAAATCATCAAGGAGCAAGAGCTCACCATCGGGGGCCTTTGCCGGATCCTGCCCAACTTCAAGCGCCTGGGAAAGGCGAAATTCACCGAAGCCGCCGCCGAAGAACGCCTTCGCCGCCTGCGGACCGAGTGGGACGCGTGCCGACGCCTCCACCTCCAGTTGGAGCTGAAGGCCACTTCCGAAGAACGGGAAACCCGCGACTACTTCAAACAGGGGTACTTCGAGCGGGCCGAAGCAGAATTCGAACAGGCGAGTGATTTCTTCGTTGAACTGATCGCTTCATTTAGGAGCGGAGCGTCGGCGCTGGCCGACGCGAGCCAAACGAGGGAGCCCGACTCCTGTAGCGCGCCCGTGGCGCAGCTACCGCGACTCCCGTTGCCGAGGTTCGCCGGCTGCTACACGGAGTGGCCGAGCTTCTCGGACCAGTTTGAGTCGCTGGTCGTGAAGAACCGGACTCTTCACGACGTCCAGCGACTGCAGTACCTCAAGGGTGCTTTAGAGGGAGAAGCAGCGTCCGAGATTGCTCACTACTCCGTGACAGCGGCGAACTTCGGCATCGCATGGGCGGCCTTGGTCAGGAGGTATGACCGGAAGCGACTGGTCGTCAGTGCGCTCCTGTCGAGCTTCCTGACCCTTGCGCCGCTCACCCGCGATCGCGACGGCAGCGGTCTCGCCTTGCTGCGTCGTCGCACTAACGAGGCGTTGGCCCAGCTGCGAAACTTGGGGCAGCCGGTGGACCATTGGGACGACCTGCTGGTCCACCTAACGGTGGAAAAACTTGACCCGAAGTCGAGGGAGGCGTGGGTCCACGAAATCCGCGCCGCCGTGGATCCACCCACGTATGCCTGTCTCGACGAATTCCTGGAGTATCGGGCCGGGTCCTTCGCGGAGCTTAGGATGGCTCCGGAGCCCTCGGCTACCTCCGCGGAGCGTAGGCCGGCCCGACCTCCACCACCGGTACGCTCCCAGGCGATGGCGACGACGACGACGGCGAGCCGTTGCCGGAAGTGCGGCGACAACCACCCGCTGTTCCGGTGCCCTGCGTTCAGGGGCATGGCGATCAACCTGCGCCGGGATTTTGTTAGGGCGCGCGGTTGCTGCTTCAACTGCCTCCGTTCGGGACACCCCGCGACATCGTGTCCTTCCGCGTCGCGCTGCTCAGTTTGCAACGGCTCACACCACACCCTGATTCACCAGGATTCCGGGGTCGGTGGCGGGCCAGAGTCAACCGCGGTAGAACCCGGGCGGGAAACAGCGACGAATATCTCCGCATCGTCCGTGGTCCACAACTGCGTCGCACGCTGGAGCGGGAGCAGGGCCGTACTGCTCGCGACCGCTCTAGTATGGGTAGAGACACGCGACGGGGGGGTAAGGCCGGTGAGAGCCCTGTTGGACCAGGGATCGGAGGCGACCTTCGTCTCCGAATCCCTCGTCCAGGCCCTCCGCCTTCCGAAGCGGCCTGCGGCTATCACCGTGACTGGTGCGGGGGACGCGCCGGTGGGTCGCGTGACTTCGCGGGTCGATCTGGTGTTACGGTTGACCGGGCGCGGGAACGCTCCTATGCCGCTTTCCGCGTTCGTCCTCCGCAGACTTACCGGGTACGCGCCCAAGACGACCGTCGACGTCCGCGTATACCCGCATCTGCAGAACCTCATTTTAGCGGACCCTGATCCGACAAGAGATCTCCCTGTAGATCTCTTAATCGGGGCCGATCGTTACGGGGATGTGATCGGTCCCGGCCTGCGCCGCGGAACACCCGGCCAGCCAATCGCGCAAAATACCATATTCGGTTGGGTCGTCTCGGGCGCCGCGTCGACACCCGCGAACGATCCCGATCCCTCCGCGGCGTCCCTGCACTGTCGCGCGAAGGAAAGGTTGCAGCAGCAATTGCGTTGTTCTGGGAGCCCGAGGAGGCGAGTCCCAAATCTGCCCCCCCCCCCTGACGAGTCGAGGTGCGGCGAACATTCCGTCAACACCGTCTCACGGCGGGCGGACGGGCAGTGCGTGGTTCGGTTGCCCCTTGCGTACCGAACCACCCCTCGCTCTCGGCTCGTCAAAGGGCCGTGCCCTAGCCATGCTCCACGGAGTCGAGCGGCGACTCAAGGGCGACAGACATCAGAGCAAAATATTGCTGCAGGAGTTATGGTTGGGGGGTGCGGATTGGGACGCTCCGCTCCCGGACGAGCTCAACCAGACGTGGTGCGAACTCGTCGCCGAGTTACCGCTCCTAAGCGCCGCACGAGTGCCACGCTGGTTTGGCATCTTTCAATCCCCGCGCAGGGGGGAGCAATACGAGTTGCACGGTTCCGCGGACGCGTCTTCGCGCGCGCATGGTGCGGTGGTGTATCTGCTAGCGCGACCGTTCCCGAGCGAACCCTCGGGAACCCAGGTGACCCTCGTCGCCTCGCGGGCCAGGGTCGCTCCCGTCAACATGCTACAGATCTCTCGCGGCCCTTCGTCGAAGGAGGAATAGTCCCTCGGATTACAAAACGCCGATGCGGCGGGCGAGGATCTTGTGGCTCCGTTGGCTACAGGGTGGCGCCTTCGCATCGGAGATACGCGCCGTCCGAAAATCCCAATTCGTCGGGCGATCGTCGCCCTTGCGACGGTTGAACCCATTTCTCGACGAGGCAGGATTGCTCCGCGTGGGGGGACGTCTAGAAAACTCGTCCCGCGCGTACGACGAGAAACACCCCATCCTCCTCCCGAAGCACCCAGTGGTGGATTTGCTGGTGGAGGCTGTGCACCTCACGGCCCTCCACAGTGGACCCCAGCTCACCTTGAGCGTGCTGAGGAGGACGTATTGGCTTCTGGGCGCCCGAGATACGGTTAGAAGAGTGACCTGGAGGTGCGTAGCTTGCGCAAGGCATCGCGCATCTCCAGCGTCCCAACTCATGGGCACGTTGCCCTTATCGCGGGTCAACCCTTCGCGGCCCTTCTCGCACGTGGGCGTCGACTATGCGGGCCCCCTCTGGACCCGCATGGGGAAGGGCCGGGGTTATCGGGCCCAGAAGTCATACATCGGGGTGTTCGTGTGCTTCGCGACCCGCGCGATCCACCTCGAGCTGGTGAGCGACTGCACCACGGCGGGCTTCTTGGCTGCGCTGCGGAGGTTCGTCTCCCGTCGGGGTAGGCCCGCTGCCATTTATTCCGACAACGGAACGAACTTCCGCGGTGCCGCACGGGAGCTCGCAGCGATGGTTCGGGCGGTCCGCGACTCAGCCGAGGTATCGGCCTTTCTCGGAGAGGCCGACATCGTGTGGCATTTCTCCCCACCCGGAGCTCCGCATTTCGGCGGTTTATGGGAAGCGGGGGTTAAGGCAGTAAAACGCCACTTAGCACGGGTGGTTGGCCAGCACACCCTCACCTTTGAGGAGATGTGCACCCTATTGTGCACAGTCGAGGCATGCCTTAATTCCCGCCCCCTAACACCGATGTCGAGCGATCCGACGGACTACGCGGCCCTTACACCGGGGCATTTCTTGACGGGGGCACCCTTGCTTACGCTTCCGGGAGACCGTTCGCCGGACACCGCCGCCTCCCCCTTGTCCCGATGGCAAGGGGTCGAAACCATGCGTGCCAATTTTTGGAAACAATGGAACCACGAGTATCTCCACACGCTGCAGGAGCGCAGCAAATGGTGGCGTGCCGAGAGGAACCTGCAGGTGGGAGATCTCGTGGTTCTTCGCGACGCGAATTGCCCACCGGCGTGTTGGCGTCTCGCACGCGTGCAGACGCTGCACCCCGGTGAGGACGGCCGAGTTCGAGTCGTAACCATTCGCACCGCCGGCGGATGTTACACTCGGCCGATCACGCAGCTCGTACGCTTGCCGGTGGACATGCCCGCTGGACCCTCCTCAGGACCGGAGCAGTAGCGAGGGAAGGCGAGCGTACATGGCGGGCGGAGCGTGCTCGCCATTTAGTCAATAAGATCAGCGGAGCTGAGGCGGGCGGTATGTTTCGGCCGAATCGCGGACCGCGGGTCAACGCACGCTCGACTTTCGATGTACGCCGTCTCGCCGTTTTTGTCGAATAAACGGCGAGGCGGCAAGACAATAACACGATCGACGTGCGTTGGCCCGACCGTCAAACGCTCGCCTCGGCCGAATGTATACATGCAGCGTTTTTGCCTTAGGAGGCAATGACCGGCTTTCGACACCTGACGATGCGTCACCTTGAGCATCGGCCAGGTGTCTATATATACTGCCGCAAATGTGATAACGGCGAAATTCTCCGAGATTCTCCAAGTATCGTTATCGCTTACAGACAGTTTAATTTAGCGCCCCTTGCGCCTATTCGAAGCCGTGCTTCAATTGTTATACTTCTATCGTAGCCGTGCTACACTGCATACGCCGAACGGAGCCGTGCTCCAAAGGCTTGTAATTCAAAGGACTGTGGAGTCCAAAACAATAAATCGCGTGTCGTCTCCTCCCGAATTCCGGCGTTTTTAATTTTGTGCCGTGCGCAACACCCATAGTGTACTCCTTTTCGTTCATATCAAAGCGTTTAGTCTAGTTTATTTTTCTACTTTTGTACGTTGTACTAGAATAATGTTTGTTTCGTTGTATTGAAACGGTGTTACGATCTATAATGATTTTTATAATATTGTTACGGCGACTTGTCCAAACTAAATCGCTGTAATGTGATACTGTCCTGTGATGAACAACTCCCACAGGAAGAATTGAAGTTAAGGCTTGTCACGCGATCAAGATACCGATGTTTGAACAGCTGTTGTATAATTATGTTGTATTGTTAAGCTGTGTTACTGTAAATAAAATGCCTCTACGTCTTGTACAGATACTTAAGAAAATTCGCAACATTAGGGGCTCGTCTGGTATCGAAGAATCGATCGGAAATGTGTCACCGGAATCGGAGATCCTTTTTTCAAACCTCCGACAGGTAATTTGCGAGCAATTGCAGGAGCAGCAGATACAGTTCGAGGCGCGACTGGAAGCGGACAGGCTGCAGCGCAAGGAACGGTAACAGGTTACTGCGTCCGAATGAGAGGCTCGCATGGAAGAAAGGATAATACGGATCGAGTGCTATAATACCAAGTGCTATCACTCGGAAACGTGTGTAAATAATACGAACATTCATGTAAATAATGTTAATAGTGTAGATATTGCGAGTGTGCCTGTTACTTAGGGTGTTTCTATGGTCACTCAATTGCGTATTATTAATCAATCGCGTACGTATTTATCAATTTACTCGTGATTCTCTGTTCTGCGTGAAGAAATAGACAGCCTACGGTTGAATTCCGAAAACGAAGGTTTAGGTCATGTTGTAATTATTATTTATTTATCACTTGTATAATTTAGTTAATCGTAATATTTTAGCTTGTCAATATGAATAATACATACAAAGATTGCTGGGAATATTTTCGAAAAAATAAATACAAAGAATCTGGGCAACGCGAGATAGATTGACGCGACAAAGATCCAAGAGTTCAATCATGGGAATAGCTGAGAGAATTGGCTCTGAATTAATCTTTAATCGAGTCAGTAATACAAATTGGGCAATCTCGTGGATGCACCCAAGAGCCCGCGCATTTTACAGTTTTCTGCGAAAAATGTTCGGCCGCAGCGCACAGATGTAATTCGATTTTCGCGACGGTATAGTACTCCGGTAGAGAATTTGACGCCAAGACGATTGATTGTTGAATCCGACAATCGAGAGCACGTTAACAGCCAACGAGATGTCGGATCGCCTACGTCGACACTGCGAAGATTTCCGAAATCTTCGTAATTATTGAATTTGAACTTCTACCCCAGGTCGCGAAACGTTCGGGAATCCCCGATTCGTCGTAGTACTACTTGCAACGCAAAGACCTCGAGAAAATATTCTGGGTCCGACAGAAACAACGCGAAACCCCGTCAAACGTTCCCCACGGAAACGGACGGTAGCGTGGGAGCAAGACGCGCCTCCACGTGCGCGAAAGTCCAAGTTTTTCGAAATTTAATCCGTTTCCCACGCCTACTTCCAAGCTACCTCGCGAAGATCACGAAGGATTACTGAATGTGACTTACCGCCTCTGGTTGCAATTCTCGTCTCTCCTTCTTCCTCCCTCTCTCTCTCTCTCTCTCTCTCTTCCTCTCTCTCATTCTCAAGCTGTTTGAGACGGTTACCGATCCTTCGTAACTTCCCCAATCTACTCGCTAATGGGACTTAAGCCAATTGGTCTGCCTTATCGCGCGGTATACAGGGTGTTCCACAATTATTTTAGAAGCCGAAACCAAAGAGAGGTGAAGGCGCGAATTACAACGTGGTCGATCGATCGAGTGAAACGTGCTTCGACTGTGGAGCGCGATAGAAGATGGGGGGCTCCGTGCTGCGTTCGAATCAATGAACAAGTCACAGTGCGTGAACTTCCGAATTTTATTTTACTACATTACAGTAATAATTTTAAAAAAAACGCTATTCATCCTTATTTCAGAACGTCTGAAGAATATTTACTAATTTTTCGGGTCCGAAATAATATGTAGTTTAACCATGAGAGCCGTCTTAGTTCTATGGTGTGCGTAACACATCATGTGTACCATATGAAATTTTTAAGCAAGGTGTACAGTGAAGATTAACAAAGTACGTAAATGATATTTTACGTAAATGATATTTTATTTAAATAATTCCGTGTCCGAACACAGTTCAACGAATGATTCGCAAAGCTAATTTAATAAATAATAATCGTGTTAAAGGAAGTAAGGGTTAGAGAAATATGTAAGTTTGTTAGAGAAATATGAAGAATATTATCAATAAGAAACTCACCCATTTAGTTGTAAAATCCACTTCATGCACGGAAATGTGTGCAGGAGGATAGTGCATTGACCTCGTACAATGTACGATGAACTGCACAGCTGATCATTTGTTCATTTGTTCATACGTTCATTCGTTCATTTGTTCATTTGTTCAGTTATTCAGTTGTTCATTTGTTCATTTGTTCATTTGTTCATTTGTTCATTTTTTCATTTGTTCATTCGTTCATTTGTTCATTTGTTCATTCGTTCACTTGTTCATTTGTTCATTTGTTCATTTGTTCAATTTGTTCATTTGTTCATTTGTTCATTTGTTCAATTTGTTCATTTGTTCATTTGTTCATTTGTTCATTTGTTCATTTGTTCATTTGTTCAGATGTTCATTTGTTCATTTGTTCATTTGTTCATTTGTTCATTTGTTCATTTGTTCATTTGTTCATTTGTTCATTTGTTCATATGTTCATTTGTTCATTTGTTCATTTGTTCATTTGTTCATTTGTCCATTTCTTCATTTGTTCATTTGTTCATTTGTTCATTTGTTCATTTGTTCATTTGTTCATTTGTTCCTTTGTTCATTTGTTCATTTGTTCATTTGTTCATTTGTTCAATAGTTCATTTGTTCATTTGTTCATTTGTTCAATAGTTCATTTGTTCATTTGTTCATTTATTCATTTGTTCATTTGTTCATTTGTTCATTTGTTCATTTTTTCATTTGTTCATTTGTACAATTTGTTCATTTGTTCATTTGTTCATTTGTTCATTTGTTCATTTGTTCAATAATTCAATAGTTCATTTGTTCATTTGTTCAATAGGTCATTTGTTCATTTGTTCATTTGTTCATTTGTTCCTTTGTTCCTTTGTTCATTTGTTCAATAGTTCATTTGTTCATTTGTTCATTTGTTCATTTGTTCATTTGTTCATTTGTTCATTTGTTCATTTGTTCATTTCTTCATTTCTTCATTTGTTCATTTGTCCAATTCTTCGTTTCTTCATTTGTTCATTTGTTCACTTGTTCATTTGTTCATTTGTTCACTTGTGCATTTGTTCATTTGTTCATTTGTTCTATTGTTCATTTGTTCATTTATTCATTTGTTCATTTGTTCATTTGTTCATTTTTTCATTTGTTCATTTGTACAATTTGTTCATTTGTTCATTTGTTCATTTGTTCATTTGTTCAATAGTTCAATAGTTCATTTGTTCATTTGTTCAATAGGTCATTTGTTCATTTGTTCATTTGTTCCTTTGTTCCTTTGTTCATTTGTTCAATAGTTCATTTGTTCATTTGTTCATTTGTTCATTTGTTCATTTGTTCATTTGTTCATTTGTTCATTTGTTCATTTGTTCATTTGTTCATTTGTTCATTTGTTCATTTGTTCATTTCTTCATTTCTTCATTTCTTCATTTGTTCATTTGTCCAATTCTTCGTTTCTTCATTTGTTCATTTGTTCACTTGTTCATTTGTTCATTTGTTCACTTGTGCATTTGTTCATTTGTTCATTTGTTCTATTGTTCATTTGTTCATTTGTTCATTTGTGCATTTGTTCATTTGTTCATTTGTTCATTTGTTCATTTGTTCATTTGTTCATTTGTGCATTTGTTCATTTGATCACTTGTTCATTTGTTCATTTGTTCTTTTGCCCAATTCTTCATTTCTTCATTTGTTCAATTGTACAATTGTTATTTGTTCATTTGTTCATTTGTTCATTTGTTCATTTGTTCATTTGTTCATTTGTTCATTTGTTCATTTGTTCATTTGTTCATTTGTTCATTTGTTCATTTGTTCATTAGTTCATTTGTTCATTTGTTCATTTGTTCAATAGCTCATTTGTTCATTTGTTCAATAGTTCATTTGTTCATTTGTTCTATTGTTCATTTGTTCATTTGTTCATTTGTTCATTTGTTCATTTGTTCATTTGTTCAGATGTTCATTTGTTCATTTTTTCATTTTTTCATTTGTTCATTTGTACAATTTGTTCATTTGTTCATTTGTTCAATAGTTCAATAGTTCATTTGTTCAATAGTTCATTAGTTCATTTGTTCATTTGTTCAGTAGGTCATTTGTTCATTTGTTCATTTGTTCCTTTGTTCGTTTGTTCATTTGTTCACTTGTTCATTTGTTCATTTGTTCATTCGTTTTATTTGTTCATTTGTTCATTTGTTCATTCATTTTATTTGTTCATATGTTCATTTGTTCATTAGTTCATTTGTTCATTTATTAATTTGTTCATTTGTTCATTTGTTCAGATGTTCATTTGTTCAGATGTTCATTTGTTCATTTGTTCATTTGTTCATTTGTTCATTCATTTTATTTATTCATATGTTCATTTGTTCATTAGTTCATTAGTTCATTTGTTCATTTGTTCATTTGTTCATTTGTTCATTTGTTCATTTGTTCATTTGTTCATTTGTTCATTTGTTCATTTGTTCATTTGTTCATTTGTTCATTTGTTCATTTGTTCAATAGTTCATTTGTTCATTTGTTCTATTGTTCATTTGTTCCTTCGTTCATTTGTTCATTTGTTCATTTGTTCATTTGTTCATTTGTTCATTTGTTCATTTGTTCATTTGTTCATTTGTTCATTTGTTCATTTGTTCAATTTGTTCATTTGTTCATTTGTTCATTTGTTCAATAGTTCATTTGTTCATTTGTTCATTTGTTCATTTGTTCATTTGTTCATTTGTTCATTTGTTCATTTGTTCATTTGTCTAATTCTTCGTTTCTTCATTTGTTCATTTGTTCACTTGTTCATTTGTTCATTCGTTTTATTTGTTCATTTGTTCAATAGTTCATTTGTTCATTTGTTCTATTGTTCATTTGTTCATTTGTTCATTTGTTCATTTGTTCATTTGTTCATTTGTTCATTTGTTCATTTGTTCATTTGTTCATTTGTCCATTTCTTCATTTGTTCATTTGTTCATTTGTTCATTTGTTCATTTGTTCATTTGTTCATTTGTTCATTTGTTCATTTGTTCATTTGTTCATTTGTTCATTTGTTCATTTGTTCATTAATTTTATTTGTTCATATGTTCATTTGTTCATTAGTTCATTAGTTCATTTGTTCATTTGTTCATTTGTTCATTTGTTCATTTGTTCATTTGTTCAATAGCTCATTTGTTCATTTGTTCAATAGTTCATTTGTTCTATTGTTCATTTGTTCATTTGTTCATTTGTTCACTTGTGCATTTGTTCATTTGTTCATTTGTTCTATTGTTCAATTTGTTCATTTGTTCATTTGTGCATTTGTTCATTTGTTCATTTGTTCATTTGTTCATTTGTGCATTTGTTCATTTGATCACTTGTTCATTTGTTCATTTGTTCTTTTGCCCAATTCTTCATTTCTTCATTTGTTCAATTGTACAATTGTTATTTGTTCATTTGTTCATTTGTTCATTTGTTCATTTGTTCATTTGTTCATTTGTTCATTTGTTCATTTGTTCATTAGTTCATTTGTTCATTTGTTCATTTGTTCATTTGTTCAATTGTTCATTTGTTCATTTGTTCAATAGTTCAATAGTTCATTTGTTCATTTGTTCAATAGGTCATTTGTTCATTTGTTCATTTGTTCAATTTGTTCATTTGTTCATTTGTTCATTTGTTCAATAGTTCATTTGTTCATTTGTTCATTTGTTCATTTGTTCATTTGTTCATTTGTTCATTTGTTCATTTGTTCATTTGTTCATTTGTTCATTTGTTCATTTGTTCATTTGTTCATTTGTTCATTTGTTCATTTGTTCATTTGTTCATTCATTTTATTTGTTCATATGTTCATTTGTTCATTAGTTCATTTGTTCATTTGTTCATTTCTTCATTTGTTCATTTGTTCAATAGCTCATTTGTTCATTTGTTCAATAGTTCATTTGTTCTATTGTTCATTTGTTCATTTGTTCATTTGTTCATTTGTTCACTTGTGCATTTGTTCATTTGTTCATTTGTTCTATTGTTCATTTGTTCATTTGTTCATTTGTGCATTTGTTCATTTGTGCATTTGTTCATTTGTTCATTTGTTCATTTGTTCATTTGTGCATTTGTTCATTTGATCACTTGTTCATTTGTTTTTTTGCCCAATTCTTCATTTCTTCATTTGTTCAATTGTACAATTGTTATTTGATCATTTGTTCATTTGTTCATTTGTTCATTTGTTCATTTGTTCATTAGTTCATTAGTTCATTTGTTCATTTGTTCATTTGTTCATTTGTTCATTTGTTCAATAGTTCAATAGTTCATTTGTTCATTTGTTCAATAGGTCATTTGTTCATTTGTTCATTTGTTCCTTTGTTCATTTATTCATTTGTTCATTTGTTCATTTGTTCATTCATTTTATTTGTTCATATGTTCATTTGTTCATTAGTTCATTAGTTCATTTGTTCATTTGTTCATTTGTTCATTTGTTCATTTGTTCATTTGTTCATTTGTTCATTTGTTCATTTGTTCATTTGTTCAATAGCTCATTTGTTCATTTGTTCAATAGTTCATTTGTTCTATTGTTCATTTGTTCATTTGTTCATTTGTTCACTTGTGCATTTGTTCATTTGTTCATTTGTTCATTTGATCATTTGTTCATTTGTTCATTTGATCATTTGTTCATTTGTTCATTTGTTCAATAGCTCATTTGTTCATTTGTTCTATTGTTCATTTGTTCATTTGTTCATTTGTTCATTTGTTAATTTGTTAATTTGTTCATTTGTTCATTTGTTCATTTGTTCATTTGTTCATTTGTTCATTTGTTCATTTGTTCATTTGTTCATTTGTTCATTTGTTCATTTGTTCATTTGTTCATTTGTTCATTTGTTCATTTGTTCATTTGTTCATTTGTTCATTTGTTCATTTGTTCATTTGTTCATTTGTTCATTTGTTCAGATGTTCAGATGTTCATTTGTTCATTTGTTCATTTGTTCATTTTTTCATTTGTGCATTTGTACAATTTGTTCATTTGTTCATTTGTTCATTTGTTCATTTGTTCAGATGTTCATTTGTTCATTTGTTCATTTGTTCATCTGTTCATTTGTTCATTTGTTCATTTTTTCATTTGTTCATTTGTACAATTTGTTCATTTTTTCATTTGTTCATTTGTACAATTTGTTCATTTGTTCATTTGTTCAATAGTTCAATAGTTCATTTGTTCATTTGTTCAATAGCTCATTTGTTCATTTGTTCAATAGTTCATTTGTTCATTTGTTCTATTGTTCATTTGTTCATTTGTTCATTTGTTCATTTGTTCATTTGTTCATTTGTTCAGATGTTCATTTGTTCATTTTTTCATTTTTTCATTTGTTCATTTGTACAATTTGTTCATTTGTTCATTTGTTCAATAGTTCAATAGTTCATTTGTTCAATAGTTCAATAGTTCAATAGTTCATTTGTTCAATAGTTCATTAGTTCATTTGTTCATTTGTTCAGTAGGTCATTTGTTCATTTGTTCATTTGTTCCTTTGTTCGTTTGTTCATTTGTTCACTTGTTCATTTGTTCATTTGTTCATTCGTTTTATTTGTTCATTTGTTCATTTGTTCATTCATTTTATTTGTTCATATGTTCATTTGTTCATTAGTTCATTTGTTCATTTGTTAATTTGTTCATTTGTTCATTTGTTCAGATGTTCATTTGTTCAGATGTTCATTTGTTCATTTGTTCATTTGTTCATTTGTTCATTCATTTTATTTATTCATATGTTCATTTGTTCATTAGTTCATTAGTTCATTTGTTCATTTGTTCATTTGTTCATTTGTTCATTTGTTCATTTGTTCATTTGTTCATTTGTTCATTTGTTCATTTGTTCATTTGTTCATTTGTTCATTTGTTCATTTGTTCATTTGTTCATTTGTTCATTTGTTCATTTGTTCATTTGTTCAATAGTTCATTTGTTCATTTGTTCTATTGTTCATTTGTTCCTTCGTTCATTTGTTCATTTGTTCATTTGTTCATTTGTTCATTTGTTCATTTGTTCATTTGTTCATTTGTTCAATTTGTTCATTTGTTCATTTGTTCAATAGTTCATTTGTTCATTTGTTCATTTGTTCATTTGTTCATTTGTTCATTTGTTCATTTGTTCATTTGTTCATTTGTTCATTTGTTCATTTGTCTAATTCTTCGTTTCTTCATTTGTTCATTTGTTCACTTGTTCATTTGTTCATTCGTTTTATTTGTTCATTTGTTCAATAGTTCATTTGTTCATTTGTTCTATTGTTCATTTGTTCATTTGTTCATTTGTTCATTTGTTCATTTGTTCATTTGTTCATTTGTTCATTTGTTCATTTGTTCATTTGTCCATTTGTTCATTTGTTCATTTGTTCATTTGTTCATTTGTTCATTTGTTCATTTGTTCATTTGTTCATTTGTTCATTTGTTCATTTGTTCATTTGTTCATTTGTTCATTTGTTCATTTGTTCATTAATTTTATTTGTTCATATGTTCATTTGTTCATTAGTTCATTAGTTCATTTGTTCATTTGTTCATTTGTTCATTTGTTCATTTGTTCATTTGTTCATTTGTTCATTCATTTTATTTGTTCATATGTTCATTTGTTCATTAGTTCATTAGTTCATTTGTTCATTTGTTCATTTCTTCATTTGTTCATTTGTTCATTTGTTCATTCATTTTATTTGTTCATATGTTCATTTGTTCATTAGTTCATTAGTTCATTTGTTCATTTGTTCATTTCTTCATTTGTTCATTTGTTCAATAGCTCATTTGTTCATTTGTTCAATAGTTCATTTGTTCTATTGTTCATTTGTTCATTTGTTCATTTGTTCACTTGTGCATTTGTTCATTTGTTCATTTGTTCTATTGTTCATTTGTTCATTTGTTCATTTGTGCATTTGTTCATTTGTGCATTTGTTCATTTGTTCATTTGTTCATTTGTTCATTTGTGCATTTGTTCATTTGATCACTTGTTCATTTGTTTTTTTGCCCAATTCTTCATTTCTTCATTTGTTCAATTGTACAATTGTTATTTGATCATTTGTTCATTTGTTCATTTGTTCATTTGTTCATTTGTTCATTAGTTCATTAGTTCATTTGTTCATTTGTTCATTTGTTCATTTGTTCATTTGTTCAATAGTTCAATAGTTCATTTGTTCATTTGTTCAATAGGTCATTTGTTCATTTGTTCATTTGTTCCTTTGTTCATTTATTCATTTGTTCATTTGTTCATTTGTTCATTCATTTTATTTGTTCATATGTTCATTTGTTCATTAGTTCATTAGTTCATTTGTTCATTTGTTCATTTGTTCATTTGTTCGTTTGTTCATTTGTTCATTTGTTCATTTGTTCAATAGCTCATTTGTTCATTTGTTCAATAGTTCATTTGTTCATCTGTTCATTTGTTCATTTGTTCATTTTTTCATTTGTTCATTTGTACAATTTGTTCATTTTTTCATTTGTTCATTTGTACAATTTGTTCATTTGTTCATTTGTTCAATAGTTCAATAGTTCATTTGTTCATTTGTTCAATAGGTCATTTGTTCATTTGTTCAATAGGTCATTTGTTCATTTGTTCATTTGTTCATTTGTTCCTTTGTTCGTTTGTTCAATTGTTCATTTGTTCATTTGTTCATTTGTTCATTTGTCCAATTCTTCGTTTCTTCATTTGTTCATTTGTTCACTTGTTCATTTGTTCATTTGTTCATTCGTTTTATCTGTTCATTTGTTCATTTGTTCATTTGTCCATTCATTTTATTTGTTCATATGTTCATTTGTTCATTAGTTCATTAGTTCATTAGTTCATTTGTTCATTTGTTCATTTGTTCATTTGTTCATTTGTTCATTTGTTCATTTGTTCATTTGTTCATTTGTTCATTTGTTCAATAGCTCATTTGTTCATTTGTTCAATAGTTCATTTGTTCATTTCTTCTATTGTTCATTTGTTCATTTGTTCATTTGTTCACTTGTGCATTTGTTCATTTGTTCTATTGTTCATTTTATTCATTTGTTCATTTGTGCATTTGTTCATTTGATCACTTGTTCATTTGTTCATTTGTTCAATTTGTTCATTTGTTCATTTGTTCATATGTCCATTTGTTCATTTGTTCATTTGTTCATTTGTTCCTTTGTTCGTTTGTTCAATTGTTCATTTGTTCATTTCTTCATTTGTTCATTTGTTCATTTGTCCAATTCTTCGTTTCTTCATTTGTTCATTTGTTCCTTTGTTCATTTGTTCATTTGTTCATTTGTTCATTTGTTCAATAGTTCATTTGTTCATTTGTTCATTTGTTCATTTGTTCATTTGTTCATTTGTTCATTTGTTCATTTGTTCATTTGTTCAGATGTTCATTTGTTCATTTGTTCATTTGTTCATTTGTTCATTTGTTCATTTGTTCATTTGGTCCTTTGCAATTCTTCATTTCTTTATTTGTTCATTTGTTCACTTGTTCATTTGTTCATTTGGTCCTTTGTCCATTTCTTCATTTCTTCATTTGTTCATTTGTTCACTTGTTCATTTGGTCATTTGTTCATTTCATCATTTGTTCATTTGTTCGTTTGTCCAATTCTTCATTTCTGCATTTGTTCATCTGTTCATCTGTTCATTTGTTCATTTGTTCATTCGTTCATTCGTTCATTTGTTCATCTGTTCATCTGTTCATTTGTTCATTTGTTCATTTGTTCATTTGTTCATTTGTTCATTTGTTCATTTGTTCATTCGTTCATTCGTTCATTTGTTCATCTGTTCATCTGTTCATTTGTTCATTTGTTCATTTGTTCATTTGTTCATTTGTTCATTTGTTCATTTGTTCATTTGTTCATTTGTTCAGATGTTCATTTGTTCATTTGTTCATTTGTTCTTTTTCCCAATTCTTCATTTCTTCATTTGTTCAATTGTACAATTGTTATTTGTTCATTTGTTCATTTGTTCATTCGTTCATTCGTTTTATTTCTTCATATGTTCATTTGTTCATTTGCTCATTTGTTCATTTGTTCATTTGTTCATTTGGTCCTTTGTCCAATTCTTCATTTCTTCATTTGTTCATTTGTTCACTTGTTCATTTGGTCATTTGTTCATTTCATCATTTGTTCATTTGTTCAAATGTTCATTTGTTCATTTGTTCATTTGTTCATTTGTTCATTTGTTCATTTGTTCATTTGTTCATTTGTTCATTTGTTCATTTGTTCATTTGTTCATTTGATCATTTGTTCATTTGTACATTTGTTCATTTGTTCATTTGTCCATTTGTTCATTTGTTCATTTGTTCATTTGTTCATTCGTTCATTCGTTCATTCGTTCATTTGTACATTTGTTCATTTGTTCATTTGTTCATTTGTTCATTTGTTCATTCGTTCATTTGTTCATTCGTTTTATTTGCTCATTTGTTCACTTGTTCACTTGTTCATTTGTTCATTCGTTCATTCGTTCATTTGTTCATTTGTTAATTTGTTCATTCGTTCATTCGTTTTATTTGTTCATATGTTCATTTGTTCATTTGTTCATTTGTTCATTTGTTCATTTGTTCATTTGTTCATTTGTACATTTGTTCATTTGTTCAATTTGTTCATTTGTTCATTTGTTCATTTGTTCATTTGTTCATTTGTTCATTTGTTCATTTGTTCATTTGTTCATTTGTTCATTTGTTCATTTGTTCATTTGTTCATTTGTACATTTGTTCATTTGTTCATTTGTCCATTTGTTCATTTGTTCATTTGTTCATTTGTTCATTGTTCATTCGTTCATTTGTTCATTTGTTCATTGTTCATTCGTTCATTTGTTCATTTGTACATTTGTTCATTTGTTCATTTGTTCAATTGTGCAATGTTCATTTGTTCAATTGTACAATTGTTCATTTGTTCAATTGTACAATTGATCATTTGTTCAATTGTACAATTGATCATTTGTTCAATTGTACAATTGTTCATTTGTCCATTTGTTCATTTGTTCATTTGTTCATTTGTTCATTTGTTCATTTGTTCAATAGTTCATTTGTTCATTTGTTCATTTGTTCAATAGTTCATTTGTTCATTTGTTCATTTGTTCAATAGTTCATTTGTTCATTTGTTCATTTGTTCATTCGTTTTATTTGTTCATTTGTTCATTTGTCCTTTCATTTTATTTGTTCATATGATCATTTGTTCATTAGTTCATTAGTTCATTAGTTCATTAGTTCATTTGTTCATTTGTTCATTTGTTCATTTGTTCATTTGTTCATTTGTTCATTTGTTCATTTGTTCATTCGTTTTATTTGTTCATATGTTCATTTGATCATTCGTTTTATTTGTTCATATGTTCATTTGATCATTCGTTTTATTTGTTCATACGTTCATTTGTTCATTACTTCATTTGTTCATTTGTTCATATGTTCAATAGCTCATTTGTTCATATGTTCAATAGCTCATTTGTTCATTTGTTCAATACTTCATTTGTTCATTTGCTCTATTGTTCATTTGTTCATTTGTTCATTTGTTCATTTGTTCACTTGTTCATTTGTTCATTTGTTCTTTTTCCCAATTCTTCATTTCTTCATTTGTTCAATTGTACAATTGTTATTTGTTCATTTGTTCATTTGTTCATTCGTTCATTCGTTTTATTTGTTCATATGTTCATTTGTTCATTTGCTCATTTGTTCATTTGTTCATTTGTTCATTTGGTCCTTTGTCCAATTCTTCATTTCTTCAATTGTTCATTTGTTCACTTGTTCATTTGGTCATTTGTTCATTTCATCATTTGTTCATTTGTTCATTTGTTCAAATGTTCATTTGTTCATTTGTTAATTTGTTCATTTGTTCATTTGTTCATTTGTTCATTTGTTCATTTGTTCATTTGTTCATTTGTTCATTTGTTCATTTGTTCATTTGATCATTTGTTCATTTGTACATTTGTTCATTTGTTCATTTGTCCATTTGTTCATTTGTTCATTTGTTCATTTGTTCATTTGTTCATTCGTTCATTTGTTCATTTGTTCATTTGTTCAATTGTGCAATGTTCATTTGTTCAATTGTACAATTGTTCATTTGTTCAATTGTACAATTGATCATTTGTTCATTTGTCCATTTGTTCATTTGTTCATTTGTTCATTTGTTCATTTGTTCATTTGTTCATTTGTTCATTTGTTCATTTGTTCATTTGTTCATTTGTTCATTTGTTCATTTGTTCATTTGTTCAATAGTTCATTTGTTCATTTGTTCATTTGTTCATTTATTCATTTGTTCATTTGTTCATTTGTTCAATAGTTCATTTGTTCATTTGTTCATTTGTTCATTTGTTCATTTGTTCATTTGTTCATTTGTTCATTTGTTCATTTGTTCATTTGTTCATTTGTTCATTTGTTCATTTGTTCATTTGTTCATTTGTTCGTTTGTTCGTTTGTTCGTTTGTTCATTTGTTCATTTGTTCATTTGTTCATTTGTTCATTTGTTCATTTGTTCATTTGTTCATTTGTTCATTTGTTCATTCGTTCATTTGTTCATTCGTTTTATTTGCTCATTTGTTCACTTGTTCACTTGTTCATTTGTTCATTCGTTCATTCGTTCATTTGTTCATTTGTTAATTTGTTCATTCGTTCATTCGTTTTATTTGTTCATTTGTTCATTTGTTAATTTGTTCATTCGTTCATTCGTTTTATTTGTTCATTCGTTCATTCGTTCATTTGTTCATTTGTTAATTTGTTCATTCGTTCATTCGTTTTATTTGTTCATATGTTCATTTGTTCATTTGTTCATTTGTTCATTTGTTCATTTGTTCAATAGTTCATTTGTTCATTTGTTCATTTGTTCAATAGTTCATTTGTTCATTTGTTCATTTGTTCAATAGTTCATTTGTTCATTTGTTCATTTGTCCAATTCTTCGTTTCTTCATTTGTTCATTTGTTCATTTGTTCATTTGTTCATTCGTTTTATTTGTTCATTTGTTCATTTGTTCATTTGTCCATTTATTTTATTTGTTCATATGATCATTTGTTCATTAGTTCATTAGTTCATTAGTTCATTAGTTCATTTGTTCATTTGTTCATTTGTTCATTTGTTCATTTGTTCATTTGTTCATTTGTTCATTTGTTCATTTGTTCCTTTGTTCATTTGTTCATTTGATCATTTGTTCATTTGTTCAATAGTTCATTTGTTCATTTGTTCATTTGTTCATTTGTTCAATAGTTCATTTGTTCATTTGTTCATTTGTTCATTTGTTCATTTGTTCATTTGTTCATTTGGTCCTTTGCAATTCTTCATTTCTTTATTTGTTCATTTGTTCACTTGTTTATTTGTTCATTTGGTCCTTTGTCCATTTCTTCTTTTCTTCATTTGTTCATTTGTTCACTTGTTCACTTGGTCATTTGTTCCTTTGTTCCTTTGTTCATTTGTTCATTTGTTCAATTTGTTCATTTGTTCATTTGTTCATTTGTTCATTTGTTCATTTGTTCATTTGTTCATTTGTTCATTTGTTCATTTGTTCATTTGTTCATTTGTTCATTTGTTCAGATGTTCATTTGTTCATTTGTTCATTTGTTCATTAGTTCATTTGTTCATTTGTTCATTTGTTCATTTGGTCCTTTGTCCAATTCTTCATTTCTTCATTTCTTCATTTGTTCACTTGTTCATTTGTTCATTTGTTCATTTGTTCATTTGTTCATTTGTTCATTTGTTCATTTGTTCAATAGCTCATTTGTTCAATAGCTCATTTGTTCATTTGTTCAATAGTTCATTTGTTCATTTTTTCTATTGTTCATATGTTCATTTGTTCATTTGTTCATTTGTTCATTTGTTCATTTGTTCATTTGTTCATTTGTTCATTTGTTCAGATTTTCATTTGTTCATTTGTTCATTTGTTCATTTGTTCATTTGCTCATTTGTTCATTTGGTCCTTTGTCCATTTCTTCATTTCTTCAATTGTTCATTTGTTCATTTGTTCATTTGTTCATTTGTTCCTTTGTTCATTTGTTCATTTGTTCATTTGTTCAATAGTTCATTTGTTCATTCGTTCATTCGTTTTATTTGTTCATTCGTTCATTCGTTCATTTGTTCATTTGTTAATTTGTTCATTCGTTCATTCGTTTTATTTGTTCATATGTTCATTTGTTCATTTGTTCATTTGTTCATTTGTTCATTTGTTCATTTGTTCATTTGTTCATTTGTTCATTTGTACATTTGTTCATTTGTTCATTTGTCCATTTGTTCATTTGTTCATTTGTTCATTTGTTCATTGTTCATTCGTTCATTTGTTCATTTGTACATTTGTTCATTTGTTCATTTGTTCAATTGTGCAATGTTCATTTGTTCAATTGTACAATTGTTCATTTGTTCAATTGTACAATTGATCATTTGTTCAATTGTACAATTGTTCATTTGTCCATTTGTTCATTTGTTCATTTGTTCATTTGTTCATTTGTTCATTTGTTCAATAGTTCATTTGTTCATTTGTTCATTTGTTCAATAGTTCATTTGTTCATTTGTTCATTTGTCCAATTCTTCGTTTCTTCATTTGTTCATTTGTTCATTTGTTCATTTGTTCATTCGTTTTATTTGTTCATTTGTTCATTTGTTCATTTGTCCATTTATTTTATTTGTTCATATGATCATTTGTTCATTAGTTCATTAGTTCATTAGTTCATTTGTTCATTTGTTCATTTGTTCATTTGTTCATTTGTTCATTTGTTCATTTGTTCATTTGTTCATTTGTTCAATAGCTCATTTGTTCATTTGTTCATTTGTTCATTTGTTCATTTGTTCATTTGTTCATTTGTTCATTTGTTCATTTGTTCAATAGCTCATTTGTTCATTTGTTCAATAGTTCATTTGTTCATTTGTTCTATTGTTCATTTGTTCATTTGTTCATTTGTTCATTTGTTCACTTGTGCATTTGTTCATTTGTTCTATTGTTCATTTGTTCATTTGTGCATTTGTTCATTTGATCACTTGTTCATTTGTTCATTTGTTCAGTTTGTTCATTTGTTCATTTGTTCATTTGTTCAATTTGTTGATTTGTTCATTTGTTCATATGTTCATTTGTTCATCTGTTCATTTGTTCATTTGTTCATTTGTTCATTTGTTCATTTGTCCATTTCTTCATTTCTTCATTTCTTCATTTGTTCATTTGTTCATTTGTTCCTTTGTTCATTTGTTCCTTTGTTCATTTGTTCATTTGTTCATTTGTTCATTTGTTCAATAGTTCATTTGTTCATTTGTTCATTTGTTCAATAGTTCATTTGTTCATTTGTTCATTTGTTCAATAGTTCATTTGTTCATTTGTTCATTTGTTCATTTATTCATTTGTTCATTTGTTCATTTGTTCATTTGTTCATTTGTTTTTTTGGTCATTTGTTCATTTGTTCATTTGTCCATTTCTTCATTTGTTCATTTGTTCATTTGTTCATTTGTTCCTTTGTTCATTTGTTCATTTGATCATTTGTTCATTTGTTCAATAGTTCATTTGTTCATTTGTTCATTTGTTCATTTGTTCAATAGTTCATTTGTTCATTTGTTCATTTGTTCATTTGTTCATTTGTTCATTTGTTCATTTGTTCATTTGTTCATTTGTTCATTTGGTCCTTTGCAATTCTTCATTTCTTTATTTGTTCATTTGTTCACTTGTTTATTTGTTCATTTGGTCCTTTGTCCATTTCTTCTTTTCTTCATTTGTTCATTTGTTCACTTGTTCACTTGGTCATTTGTTCCTTTGTTCCTTTGTTCATTTGTTCATTTGTTCAATTTGTTCATTTGTTCATTTGTTCATTTGTTCATTTGTTCATTTGTTCATTTGTTCATTTGTTCATTTGTTCATTTGTTCATTTGTTCATTTGTTCAGATGTTCATTTGTTCATTTGTTCATTTGTTCATTAGTTCATTTGTTCATTTGTTCATTTGTTCATTTGGTCCTTTGTCCAATTCTTCATTTCTTCATTTCTTCATTTGTTCACTTGTTCATTTGTTCATTTGTTCATTTGTTCATTTGTTCATTTGTTCAATAGCTCATTTGTTCAATAGCTCATTTGTTCATTTGTTCAATAGTTCATTTGTTCATTTTTTCTATTGTTCATATGTTCATTTGTTCATTTGTTCATTTGTTCATTTGTTCATTTGTTCATTTGTTCATTTGTTCATTTGTTCAGATTTTCATTTGTTCATTTGTTCATTTGTTCATTTGCTCATTTGTTCATTTGGTCCTTTGTCCATTTCTTCATTTCTTCAATTGTTCATTTGTTCATTTGTTCATTTGTTCATTTGTTCCTTTGTTCATTTGTTCATTTGTTCATTTGTTCAATAGTTCATTTGTTCATTTGTTCATTTGTTCAATAGTTCATTTGTTCATTTGTTCATTTGTTCATTTGTTCATTTGTTCATTTGTTCATTTGATCATTTGTTCATTTGTTCATTTGTTCATTTGTTCATTTGTTCATTTGTTCATTTGTTCATTTGTTCATTTGTACATTTGTTCATTTGTTCATTTGTCCATTTGTTCATTTGTTCATTTGTTCATTTGTTCATTCGTTCATTTGTTCATTTGTACATTTGTTCAATTGTGCAATGTTCATTTGTTCAATTGTACAATTGTTCATTTGTTCAATTGTACAATTGATCATTTGTTCAATTGTACAATTGTTCATTTGTCCATTTGTTCATTTGTTCATTTGTTCATTTGTTCATTTGTTCATTTGTTCATTTGTTCATTTGTTCATTTGTTCATTTGTTCATTTGTTCATTTGTTCATTTGTTCATTTGTTCATTTGTTCATTTGTTCATTTGTTCATTTGTTCATTTGTTCATTTGTTCATTTGTTCATTTGTTCATTTGTTCATTTGTTCATTTGTTCATTTGTTCATTTGTTCATTTGTTCATTTGTTCATTTGTTCATTTGTTCATTTGTTCATTCGTTCATTTGTTCATTCGTTTTATTTGCTCATTTGTTCACTTGTTCACTTGTTCATTTGTTCATTCGTTCATTCGTTCATTTGTTCATTTGTTAATTTGTTCATTCGTTCATTCGTTTTATTTGTTCATATGTTCATTCGTTCATTTGTTCATTTGTTCATTTGTTCATTTGTTCATTTGTACATTTGTTCATTTGTTCATTTGTCCATTTGTTCATTTGTTCATTTGTTCATTTGGTCATTTGTTCATTTCATCATTTGTTCATTTGTTCATTTGTTCAAATGTTCATTTGTTCATTTGTTCATTTGTTCATTTGTTCATTTGTTCATTTGTTCATTTGTTCATTTGTTCAATTGTTCAATTTGTACATTTGTTCCTTTGTTCATTTGTTCATTTGTTCAATTGTTCAATTGTTCAATTTGTACATTTGTTCATTTGTTCATTTGTTCATTTGTTCATTTGTTCATTTGTTCATTTGTTTATTTGTACATTTGTTCATTTGTTCATTTGTTCATTTGGTCCTTTGTCCAATTCTTCATTTCTTCATTTGTTCATTTGTTCATTTGTTCATTTGTTCATTCATTTTATTTGTTCATTCATTTTATTTGTTCATATGTTTATTTGTTCGTTAGTTCATTAGTTCATTTGTTCATTTGTTCATTTGTTCATTTGTTCATTTGTTCAATAGCTCATTTGTTCATTTGTTCAATAGTTCATTTGTTCATTTGTTCATTTGTTCTATTGTTCATTTGTTCATTTGTTCATTTGTTCGTTTGTTCATTTGTTCATTTGGTCATTTGTTCATTTCATCATTTGTTCATTTGTTCGTTTGTCCAATTCTACATTTCTTCATTTGTTCATCTGTTCATCTGTTCATTTGTTCATTTGTTCATTCGTTCATTCGTTCATTTGTTCATCTGTTCATCTGTTCATTTGTTCATTTGTTCATTTGTTCATTTGTTCATTTGTTTATTTAATCATTTGGTCCTTTGTCCAATTCTTCATTTCTTCATGTGTTCATTTGTTCATTTGTTCATTTGTTCATTTGTTCATTTGTTCATTTGTTCATTCGTTTTATTTGTTCATATGTTCATTTGATCATTCGTTTTATTTGTTCATATGTTCATTTGATCATTCGTTTTATTTGTTCATACGTTCATTTGTTCATTAGTTCATTTGTTCATTAGTTCATTTGTTCATTTGTTCATATGTTCAATAGCTCATTTGTTCATATGTTCAATAGCTCATTTGTTCATTTGTTCAATACTTCATTTGTTCATTTGCTCTATTGTTCATTTGTTCATTTGTTCATTTGTTCATTTGTTCACTTGTTCATTTGTTCATTTGTTCTTTTTCCCAATTCTTCATTTCTTCATTTGTTCAATTGTACAATTGTTATTTGTTCATTTGTTCATTTGTTCATTCGTTCATTCGTTTTATTTGTTCATATGTTCATTTGTTCATTTGCTCATTTGTTCATTTGTTCATTTGTTCATTTGGTCCTTTGTCCAATTCTTCATTTCTTCATTTGTTCATTTGTTCACTTGTTCATTTGGTCATTTGTTCATTTCATCATTTGTTCATTTCTTCATTTGTTCAAATGTTCATTTGTTCATTTGTTCATTTGTTCATTTGTTCATTTGTTCATTTGTTCATTTGTTCATTTGTTCATTTGTTCATTTGTTCATTTGTTCATTTGTTCATTTGTTCATTTGTACATTTGTTCATTTGTTCATTTGTCCATTTGTTCATTTGTTCATTTGTTCATTTGTTCATTCGTTCATTTGTTCATTTGTACATTTGTTCATTTGTTCATTTGTTCATTTGTTCAATTGTGCAATGTTCATTTGTTCAATTGTACAATTGTTCATTTGTTCAATTGTACAATTGATCATTTGTTCAATTGTACAATTGTTCATTTGTCCATTTGTTCATTTGTTCATTTGTTCATTTGTTCATTTGTTCATTTGTTCATTTGTTCATTTGTTCATTTGTTCATTTGTTCAATAGTTCATTTGTTCATTTGTTCATTTGTTCAATAGTTCATTTGTTCATTTGTTCATTTGTTCATTTATTCATTTGTTCATTTGTTCATTTGTTCATTTGTTCATTTGTTCATTTGTTCATTTGTTCATTTGTTCATTTGTTCATTTGTTCATTTGTTCATTTGTTCATTTGTTCATTTGTTCATTTGTTCATTTGTTCATTTGTTCATTTGTTCATTTGTTCATTTGTTCATTTGTTCATTTGTTCATTTGTTCATTTGTTCATTTGTTCATTTGTTCATTTGTTCATTTGTTCATTTGTTCATTCGTTCATTTGTTCATTCGTTTTATTTGCTCATTTGTTCACTTGTTCACTTGTTCATTTGTTCATTTGTTCATTTGTTAATTTGTTCATTCGTTCATTCGTTTTATTTGTTCATATGTTCATTCGTTCATTTGTTCATTTGTTCATTTGTTAATTTGTTCATTCGTTCATTCGTTTTATTTGTTCATATGTTCATTTGTTCATTTGTTCATTTGTTCATTTGTACATTTGTTCATTTGTTCATTTGTCCATTTGTTCATTTGTTCATTTGTTCATTGTTCATTCGTTCATTTGTTCATTTGTTCATTTGTTCATTTGTTCAATTGTGCAATGTTCATTTGTTCAATTGTACAATTGTTCATTTGTTCAATTGTACAATTGATCATTTGTTCAATTGTACAATTGTTCATTTGTCCATTTGTTCATTTGTTCATTTGTTCATTTGTTCATTTGTTCAATAGTTCATTTGTTCATTTGTTCATTTGTTCAATAGTTCATTTGTTCATTTGTTCATTTGTTCAATAGTTCATTTGTTCATTTGTTCATTTGTCCAATTCTTCGTTTCTTCATTCGTTCATTTGTTCATTTGTTCATTTGTTCATTCGTTTTATTTGTTCATTTGTTCATTTGTTCATTTGTCCATACATTTTATTTGTTCATATGATCATTTGTTCATTAGTTCATTAGTTCATTTGTTCATTTGTTCATTTGTTCATTTGTTCATTTGTTCATTTGTTCATTTGTTCATTTGTTCATTTGTTCATTTGTTCATTTGTTCAATAGTTCATTTGTTCAATAGTTCATTTGTTCATTTGTTCTATTGTTCATTTGTTCATTTGTTCATTTGTTCATTTGTTCACTTGTGCATTTGTTCATTTGTTCTATTGTTCATTTGTTCATTTGTGCATTTGTTCATTTGTTCACTTGTGCATTTGTTCATTTGTTCTATTGTTCATTTGTTCATTTGTGCATTTGTTCATTTGATCACTTGTTCATTTGTTCATTTGTTCAGTTTGTTCATTTGTTCATTTGTTCATTTGTTCAATTTGTTGATTTGTTCATTTGTTCATATGTTCATTTGTTCATTTGTTCATTTGTTCATTTGTTCATTTGTTCATTTGTCCATTTCTTCATTTCTTCATTTGTTCATTTGTTCATTTGTTCATTTGTTCCTTTGTTCATTTGTTCCTTTGTTCATTTGTTCATTTGTTCATTTGTTCATTTGTTCAATAGTTCATTTGTTCATTTGTTCATTTGTTCATTTGTTCAATAGTTCATTTGTTCATTTGTTCATTTATTCATTTGTTCATTTGTTCATTTGTTCATTTGTTCATTTGTTCATTTGTTTTTTTGTTCATTTGTTCATTTGTTCATTTGTCCATTTGTTCATTTGTTCATTTGTTCATTTGTTCATTTGTTCATTTGTTCATTTGTTCCTTTGTTCATTTGTTCATTTGATCATTTGTTCATTTGTTCATTTGTTCATTTGTTCATTTGTTCATTTGTTCATTTGTTCAATAGTTCATTTGTTCATTTGTTCATTTGTTCATTTGTTCATTTGTTCATTTGGTCCTTTGCAATTCTTCATTTCTTTATTTGTTCATTTGTTCAGTTGTTTATTTGTTCATTTGGTCCTTTGTCCATTTCTTCATTTCTTCATTTGTTCATTTGTTCACTTGTTCATTTGGTCATTTGTTCCTTTGTTCCTTTGTTCATTTGTTCATTTGTTCATTTGTTCAATAGTTCATTTGTTCATTTGTTCATTTGTTCAATAGTTCATTTGTTCATTTGTTCATTTGTTCAATAGTTCATTTGTTCATTTGTTCATTTGTTCATTCATTTTATTTGTTCATTCATTTTATTTGTTCATATGTTTATTTGTTCGTTAGTTCATTAGTTCATTTGTTCATTTGCTCATTTGTGCATTTGTTCATTTGATCACTTGTTCATTTGTTCATTTGTTCAATTTGTTCATTTGTTCATTTGTTCATTTGTTCATTTGTTCATTTGTTCATTTGTTCATTTGTTCATTTGTTCATTTGTTCATTTGTTCATTTGTTCATTTGTTCATTTGTTCATTTGTTCATTTGTTCATTTGTTCATTTGTTCATTTGTTCATTTGTTCATTTGTTCATTTGGTCCTTTGTCCAATTCTTCATTTCTTCATTTGTTCATTTGTTCACTTGTTCATTTGTTCATTTGTTCATTTGTTCATTTGATCATTTGTTCATTTGTTCATTTGTTCAATAGCTCATTTGTTCATTTGTTCAATAGTTCATTTGTTCATTTTTTCTATTGTTCATATGTTCATTTGTTCATTTGTTCATTTGTTCATTTGTTCATTTGTTCAGATTTTCATTTGTTCATTTGTGCATTTGTTCATTTGCTCATTTGTTCATTTGGTCCTTTGTCCATTTCTTCATTTCTTCAATTGTTCATTTGTTCATTTGTTCATTTGTTCATTTGTTCCTTTGTTCATTTGTTCATTTGTTCATTTGTTCAATAGTTCATTTGTTCATTTGTTCATTTGTTCAATAGTTCATTTGTTCATTTGTTCATTTGTTCATTTGTTCATTTGTTCATTTGTTCAATTGTTCAAATTGTACATTTGTTCATTTGTTCATTTGTTCATTTGTTCAATTGTTCAATTTGTACATTTGTTCATTTGTTCATTTGTTCATTTGTTCATTTGTTCATTTGGTACTTTGTCCAATTCTTCATTTCTTCATTTGTTCTTTTGTTCATTTGTTCATTTGTTCATTTGTTCATTTGTTCATTTGTTCATTTGTTCAATTGTTCAATTTGTACATTTGTTCATTTGTTCATTTGTTCATTTGTTCAATTGTTCAATTGTTCAATTTGTACATTTGTTCATTTGTTCATTTGTTCATTTGTTCATTTGTTCATTTGTTCATTTGTTCATTTGGTCCTTTGTCCAATTCTTCATTTCTTCATTTGTTCATTTGTTGATTTGTTCATTTGTTCATTTGTTCAATAGTTCATTTGTTCATTTGTTCATTTGTCCAATTCTTCGTTTCTTCATTCGTTCATTTGTTCATTTGTTCATTTGTTCATTCGTTTTATTTGTTCATTTGTTCATTTGTTCATTTGTCCATACATTTTATTTGTTCATATGATCATTTGTTCATTAGTTCATTAGTTCATTTGTTCATTTGTTCATTTATTCATTTGTTCATTTGTTCATTTGTTCATTTGTTCATTTGTTCAATAGCACATTTGTTCATTTGTTCAATAGTTCATTTGTTCATTTGTTCTATTGTTCATTTGTTCATTTGTTCATTTGTTCATTTGTTCACTTGTGCATTTGTTCATTTGTTCTATTGTTCATTTGTTCATTTGTGCATTTGTTCATTTGTTCACTTGTGCATTTGTTCATTTGTTCTATTGTTCATTTGTTCATTTGTGCATTTGTTCATTTGATCACTTGTTCATTTGTTCATTTGTTCAGTTTGTTCATTTGTTCATTTGTTCATTTGTTCAATTTGTTGATTTGTTCATTTGTTCATATGTTCATTTGTTCATTTGTTCATTTGTTCATTTGTTCATTTGTTCATTTGTTCATTTGTCCATTTCTTCATTTCTTCATTTGTTCATTTGTTCATTTGTTCATTTGTTCCTTTGTTCATTTGTTCCTTTGTTCATTTGTTCCTTTGTTCATTTGTTCATTTGTTCATTTGTTCATTTGTTCATTTGTTCAATAGTTCATTTGTTCATTTGTTCATTTGTTCATTTGTTCAATAGCTCATTTGTTCATTTGTTCATTTATTCATTTGTTCATTTGTTCATTTGTTCATTTGTTCATTTGTTCATTTGTTTTTTTGTTCATTTGTTCATTTGTTCATTTGTCCATTTCTTCATTTCTTCATTTGTTCATTTGTTCATTTGTTCATTTGTTCCTTTGTTCATTTGTTCCTTTGTTCATTTGTTCCTTTGTTCATTTGTTCATTTGTTCATTTGTTCATTTGTTCATTTGTTCAATAGTTCATTTGTTCATTTGTTCATTTGTTCATTTGTTCAATAGCTCATTTGTTCATTTGTTCATTTATTCATTTGTTCATTTGTTCATTTGTTCATTTGTTCATTTGTTTTTTTGTTCATTTGTTCATTTGTTCATTTGTCCATTTGTTCATTTGTTCATTTGTTCATTTGTTCATTTGTTCATTTGTTCCTTTGTTCATTTGTTCATTTGATCATTTGTTCATTTGATCATTTGTTCATTTGTTCATTTGTTCATTTGTTCATTTGTTCATTTGTTCATTTGTTCATTTGTTCAATAGTTCATTTGTTCATTTGTTCATTTGTTCATTTGTTCATTTGTTCATTTGGTCCTTTGCAATTCTTCATTTCTTTATTTGTTCATTTGTTCAGTTGTTTATTTGTTCATTTGGTCCTTTGTCCATTTCTTCATTTCTTCATTTGTTCATTTGTTCACTTGTTCATTTGGTCATTTGTTCCTTTGTTCCTTTGTTCATTTGTTCATTTGTTCATTTGTTCATTTGTTCAATAGTTCATTTGTTCATTTGTTCATTTGTTCAATAGTTCATTTGTTCATTTGTTCATTTGTTCAATAGTTCATTTGTTCATTTGTTCATTTGTTCATTCATTTTATTTGTTCATTCATTTTATTTGTTCATATGTTTATTTGTTCGTTAGTTCATTAGTTCATTTGTTCATTTGCTCATTTGTGCATTTGTTCATTTGATCACTTGTTCATTTGTTCATTTGTTCAATTTGTTCATTTGTTCATTTGTTCATTTGTTCATTTGTTCATTTGTTCATTTGTTCATTTGTTCATTTGTTCATTTGTTCATTTGTTCATTTGTTCATTTGTTCATTTGTTCATTTGTTCATTAGTTCATTTGTTCATTTGTTCATTTGTTCATTTGGTCCTTTGTCCAATTCTTCATTTCTTCATTTGTTCATTTGTTCACTTGTTCATTTGTTCATTTGTTCATTTGTTCATTTGTTCATTTGTTCATTTGTTCAATAGCTCATTTGTTCAATAGCTCATTTGTTCATTTGTTCAATAGTTCATTTGTTCATTTTTTCTATTGTTCATATGTTCATTTGTTCATTTGTTCATTTGTTCATTTGTTCATTTGTTCATTTGTTCATTTGTTCAGATTTTCATTTGTTCATTTGTTCATTTGTTCATTTGCTCATTTGTTCATTTGGTCCTTTGTCCATTTCTTCATTTCTTCAATTGTTCATTTGTTCAATAGTTCATTTGTTCATTTGTTCATTTGTTCAATAGTTCATTTGTTCATTTGTTCATTTGTTCATTTGTTCATTTGTTCATTTGTTCAATTGTTCAAATTGTACATTTGTTCATTTGTTCATTTGTTCATTTGTTCAATTGTTCAATTTGTACATTTGTTCATTTGTTCATTTGTTCATTTGTTCATTTGTTCATTTGGTACTTTGTCCAATTCTTCATTTCTTCATTTGTTCTTTTGTTCATTTGTTCATTTGTTCATTTGTTCCTTTGTTCATTTGTTCATTTGTTCAATTGTTCAATTTGTACATTTGTTCATTTGTTCATTTGTTCATTTGTTCAATTGTTCAATTGTTCAATTTGTACATTTGTTCATTTGTTCATTTGTTCATTTGTTCATTTGTTCATTTGTTCATTTGTTTATTTGTACATTTGTTCATTTGTTCATTTGTTCATTTGGTCCTTTGTCCAATTCTTCATTTCTTCATTTGTTCATTTGTTGATTTGTTCATTTGTTCATTCATTTTATTTGTTCATTCATTTTATTTGTTCATATGTTTATTTGTTCGTTAGTTCATTAGTTCATTTGTTCATTTGTTCATTTGTTCATTTGTTCAATAGCTCATTTGTTCATTTGTTCAATAGTTCATTTGTTCATTTGTTCTATTGTTCATTTGTTCATTTGTTCATTTGTTCGTTTGTTCATTTGTTCATTTGGTCATTTGTTCATTTCATCATTTGTTCATTTGTTGGTTTGTCCAATTCTACATTTCTTCATTTGTTCATCTGTTCATCTGTTCATTTGTTCATTTGTTCATTTGTTCATTTGTTCATTTGTTCATTTGTTCAGATGTTCATTTGTTCATTTGTTCATTTGTTCATTTGTTCATTTGTTCATTTGTTCATTTGTTCAGATGTTCATTCGTTCATTTGTTCATCTGTTCATCTGTTCATTTGTTCATTTGTTCATTTGTTCATTTGTTCATTTGTTCATTTGTTCATTCGTTCATTCGTTCATTTGTTCATCTGTTCATCTGTTCAATTGTTCATTTGTTCATTTGTTCATTTGTTCAGATGTTCATTTGTTCATTTGTTTATTTAATCATTTGGTCCTTTGTCCAATTCTTCATTTCTTCATGTGTTCATTTGTTCATTTGTTCATTTGTTCATTTGTTCATTTGTTCATTTGTTCATTTGTTCATTTGTTCATTTGTTCATTTGTTCATTTGTTCATTCGTTTTATTTGTTCATATGTTCATTTGATCATTCGTTTTATTTGTTCATATGTTCATTTGATCATTCGTTTTATTTGTTCATATGTTCATTTGTTCATTAGTTCATTTGTTCATTTGTTCATTTGCTCATTTGTTCATTTGTTCATTTGTTCATTTGTTCATTTGTTCATTTGTTCATTTGTTCATTTGTTCATTTGTTCATTTGTTCATTTGTTCACTTGTCCATTTGTTCATTTGTTCATTTGTTCACTTGTTCATTTGTTCATTTGTTCATTCGTTCATTTGTTCATTTGTACATTTGTTCATTTGTTCATTTGTTCATTTGTTCATTTGTTCATTTGTTCATTTGTACATTTGTTCATTTGTTCAATTTGTTCATTTGTTCATTTGTTCATTTGTTCATTTGTTCATTTGTTCATTTGTTCATTTGTTCATTTGTTCATTTGTTCATTTGTTCATTTGTTCATTTGTTCATTTGTTCATTTGTACATTTGTTCATTTGTTCATTTGTCCATTTGTTCATTTGTTCATTTGTTCATTTGTTCATTGTTCATTCGTTCATTTGTTCATTTGTACATTTGTTCATTTGTTCATTTGTTCAATTGTACAATTGTTCATTTGTTCAATTGTACAATTGTTCATTTGTCCATTTGTTCATTTGTTCATTTGTTCATTTGTTCATTTGTTCATTTGTTCATTTGTTCATTTGTTCATTTGTTCAATAGTTCATTTGTTCATTTGTTCATTTGTTCATTTGTTCATTTGTTCATTTGTTCAGATGTTCTTATGTTCATTTGTTCATTTGTTCATTAGTTCATTTGTTCATTTGTTCATTTGTTCATTTGGTCCTTTGTCCAATTCTTCATTTCTTCATTTGTTCATTTGTTCACTTGTTCATTTGTTCATTTGTTCATTTGTTCATTTGTTCATTTGTTCATTTGTTCAATAGCTCATTTGTTCAATAGCTCATTTGTTCATTTGTTCAATAGTTCATTTGTTCAATAGTTCATTTGTTCATTTGTTCTATTGTTCATATGTTCATTTGTTCATTTGTTCATTTGTTCATTTGTTCATTTGTTCATTTGTTCAGATTTTCATTTCTTCATTTGTTCATTTGTTCATTTGCTCATTTGTTCATTTGGTCCTTTGTCCATTTCTTCATTTCTTCAATTGTTCATTTGTTCATTTGTTCATTTGTTCATTTGTTCCTTTGTTCATTTGTTCATTTGTTCATTTGTTCAATAGTTCATTTGTTCATTTGTTCATTTGTTCAATAGTTCATTTGTTCATTTGTTCATTTGTTCATTTGTTCATTTGTTCATTTGTTCATTTGTTCATTTGTTCATTTGTTCATTTGTTCATTTGTTCATTTGTTCAATTGTTCAAATTGTACATTTGTTCATTTGTTCATTTGTGCAATTGTTCAATTTGTACATTTGTTCATTTGTTCATTTGTTCATTTGTTCATTTGTTCATTTGTTCAATAGTTCATTTGTTCATTTGTTCATTTGTTCATTTGTTCATTTGTTCATTTGTTCATTTGTTCATTTGTTCATTTGTTCATTTGTTCATTTGTTCATTTGATCATTTCTTCATTTGTTCATTTGTTCATTTGTCCAATTCTTCGTTTCTTCATTTGTTCATTTGTTCACTTGTTCATTTGTTCATTTGATCACTTGTTCATTTGTTCATTTGTTCATTTGTCCAATTCTTCGTTTCTTCATTTGTTCATTTGTTCATTTGTTCATTTGTTCATTCGTTTTATTTGTTCATTTGTTCATTTGTTCATTTGTCCATTCATTTTATTTGTTCATATGTTCATTTGTTCATTAGTTCATTAGTTCATTAGTTCATTAGTTCATTTGTTCATTTGTTCATTTGTTCATTTGTTCATTTGTTCATTTGTTCATTTGTTCAATAGCTCATTTGTTCATTTGTTCAATAGTTCATTTGTTCATTTGTTCTATTGTTCATTTGTTCATTTGTTCATTTGTTCATTTGTTCATTTGTTCACTTGTGCATTTGTTCATTTGTTCTATTGTTCATTTGTTCATTTGTGCATTTGTTCATTTGATCACTTGTTCATTTGTTCATTTGTTCAGTTTGTTCATTTGTTCATTTGTTCAATTTGTTCATTTGTTCATTTGTTCATATGTTCATTTGTTCATTTGTTCATTTGTTCATTTGTTCATTTGTTCATTTGTCCATTTCTTCATTTCTTCATTTGTTCATTTGTTCATTTGTTCCTTTGTTCATTTGTTCCTTTGTTCATTTGTTCCTTTGTTCATTTGTTCATTTGCTCATTTGTTCATTTGTTCAATAGTTCATTTGTTCATTTGTTCATTTGTTCAATAGTTCATTTGTTCATTTGTTCATTTATTCATTTGTTCATTTGTTCATTTGTTCATTTGTTCATTTGTTCATTTGTTCATTTGTTCATTTGTTCATTTGTTCATTTGTCCATTTCTTCATTTGTTCATTTGTTCATTTGTTCACTTGTTCATTTGTTCATTTGTTCCTTTGTTCATTTGTTCATTTGATCATTTGTTCATTTGTTCAATAGTTCATTTGTTCATTTGTTCATTTGTTCATTTGTTCATTTGTTCTATAGTTCATTTGTTCATTTGTTCATTTGTTCATTTGTTCATTTGTTCATTTGGTCCTTTGCAATTCTTCATTTCTTTATTTGTTCATTTGTTCACTTGTTTATTTGTTCATTTGGTCCTTTGTCCATTTCTTCATTTCTTCATTTGTTCATTTGTTCACTTGTTCATTTGGTCATTTGTTCCTTCGTTCCTTTGTTCATTTGTTCATTTGTTCATTTGTTCATTTGTTCAATAGTTCATTTGTTCAATAGTTCATTTGTTCATTTGTTCATTTGTTCATTCATTTTATTTGTTCATTCATTTTATTTGTTCATATGTTTATTTGTTCGTTAGTTCATTAGTTCATTTGTTCATTTGTTCATTTGTGCATTTGTTCATTTGATCACTTGTTCATTTGTTCATTTGTTCATTTGTTCATTTGTTCATTTGTTCATTTGTTCATTTGTTCATTTGTTCATTTGTTCATTTGTTCATTTGTTCATTTGTTCATTTGTTCATTTGTTCATTTGTTCATTTGTTCATTTGTTCAGATGTTCATTTGTTCATTTGTTCATTTGTTCATTTGTTCATTAGTTCATTTGTTCATTTGCTCATTTGTTCATTTGGTCCTTTGTCCATTTCTTCATTTCTTCATTTGTTCATTTGTTCATTTGTTCATTTGTTCATTTGTTCATTTGTTCATTTGTTCATTTGTTCAATAGTTCATTTGTTCATTTGTTCATTTGTTCAATAGTTCATTTGTTCATTTGTTCATTTGTTCATTTCTTCATTTCTTCATTTGTTCATTTGTTCATTTGGTCCTTTGTCCATTTCTTCATTTCTTCATTTGTTCATTTGTTCATTTGTTCATTTGTTCAATAGTTCAATTGTTCAATTTGTACATTTGTTCATTTGTTCATTTGTTCATTTGTTCATTTGTTCATTTGTCCATTTGTTCATTTGTTCATTTGTTCAGATGTTCATTTGGTCCTTTGTCCAATTCTTCATTTCTTCATTTGTTCATTTGTTCATTTGTTCATTCATTTTATTTGTTCATATGTTTATTTGTTCGTTAGTTCATTAGTTCATTTGTTCATTTGTTCATTTGTTCATTTGTTCATTTGTTCAATAGCTCATTTGTTCATTTGTTCAATAGTTCATTTGTTCATTTGTTCTATTGTTCATTTGTTCATTTGTTCATTTGTTCGTTTGTTCATTTGTTCATTTGTTCATTTGTTCATTTGTTCATTTGTTCATTTGTTCAATAGTTCATTTGTTCATTTGTTCATTTGTTCAATAGTTCATTTGTTCATTTGTTCATTTGTTCATTTGTTCATTTGTTCATTTGTTCAATTGTTCAATTTGTACATTTGTTCAATGGTTCATTTGTTCATTTGTTCATTTGTTCATTTGTTCATTTGTTCATTTGTTCATTTGTTTATTTGTACATTTGTTCATTTGTTCATTTGTTCATTTGTTCAATAGCTCATTTGTTCATTTGTTCATTTGTTCATTTGTTCATTTGTTCATTCGTTCATTCGTTCATTCGTTCATTTGTTCATTTGTTCATTTGTTCATTTGTTCATTTGTTCATTTGTTCATTTGTTCATTTGTTCATTTGTTCATTTGTTCATTTGTTCATTTGTTCATTTGTTCATTTGTTCAATTTGTTCATTTGTTCATTTGTCCAATTCTTCGTTTCTTCATTTGTTCATTTGTTCACTTGTTCATTTGTTCATTTGTTCATTCGTTTTATTTGTTCATTTGTTCATTTGTTCATTTGTCCATTCATTTTATTTGTTCATATGTTCATTTGTTCATTAGTTCATTAGTTCATTAGTTCATTAGTTCATATGTTCATTTGTGCATTAGTTCATTTGTTCATTTGTTCATTTGCTCATTTGTTCATTTGTTCATTTGTTCATTTGTTCATTTGTTCATTTGTTCATTTGTTCATTTGTTCATTTGTTCATTTGTTCATTTGTTCATTTGTTCATTTGTTCATTTGTTCATTTGTTCACTTGTCCATTTGTTCATTTGTTCACTTGTTCATTTGTTCATTTGTTCATTCGTTCACTTGTTCATTTGTACATTTGTTCATTTGTTCATTTGTTCATTTGTTCATTTGTTCATTTGTTCATTTGTACATTTGTTCATTTGTTCAATTTGTTCATTTGTTCATTTGTTCATTTGTTCATTTGTTCATTTGTTCATTTGTTCATTTGTTCATTTGTTCATTTGTTCATTTGTTCATTTGTTCATTTGTTCATTTGTTCATTTGTTCATTCGTTCATTCGTTCATTCGTTCATTTGTTCATTTGTTCATTTGTTCATTTGTTCATTTGTTCATTTGTTCATTTGTTCATTTGTTCATTTGTACATTTGTTCATTTGTTCATTTGTCCATTTTTTCATTTGTTCATTTGTTCATTTGTTCATTGTTCATTCGTTCATTTGTTCATTTGTACATTTGTTCATTTGTTCATTTGTTCAATTGTGCAATGTTCATTTGTTCAATTGTACAATTGTTCATTTGTTCAATTGTACAATTGTTCATTTGTTCAATTGTACAATTGTTCATTTGTCCATTTGTTCATTTGTTCATTTGTTCATTTGTTCATTTGTTCATTTGTTCATTTGTTCATTTGTTCAATAGTTCATTTGTTCATTTGTTCATTTGTTCATTTGTTCAATAGTTCATTTGTTCATTTGTTCATTTGTTCAATAGTTCATTTGTTCATCTGTTCATTTGTTCATTTGTTCATTTGTTCATTTGTTCATTTGTTCATTTGTTCAATAGTTCATTTGTTCATTTGTTCATTTGTTCATTTGTTCATTTGTTCATTTGTTCATTTGTTCATTTGTTCATTTGTTCATTTTTTCATTAATTCATTTGTTCATTTGTTCATTTGTTCATTTGTTCATTTGTTCATTTGTTCATTTGTTCATTTGTTCATTTGTTCATTTGTTCATTTGTTCATTTGTTCATTCGTTCATTTGTTCATTCGTTTTATTTGCTCATTTGTTCACTTGTTCATTTGTTCATTCGTTCATTTGTTCATTTGTTCATTTGTTAATTTGTTCATTCGTTCATTCGTTTTATTTGTTCATATGTTCATTTGTTCATTTGTTCATTTGTTCATTTGTTCATTTGTTCATTTGTACATTTGTTCATTTGTTCAATTTGTTCATTTATTCATTTGTTCATTTGTTCATTTGTTCATTTGTTCATTTGTTCATTTGTTCATTTGTTCATTTGTTCATTTGTTCATTTGTTCATTTGTTCATTTGTTCACTTGTGCATTTGTTCACTTGTTCTATTGTTCATTTGTTCATTTGTTCATTTGTTCATTTGTGCATTTGTGCATTTGTTCATTTGATCACTTGTTCATTTGTTCATTTGTTCATTTGTTCATATGTTCATTTGTTCATTTGTTCATTTGCTCATTTGTTCATTTGGTCCTTTGTCCATTTCTTCATTTCTTCATTTGTTCATTTCATCATTTGTTCATTTGTTCACTTGTTCATTTGGTCATTTGTTCATTTCATCATTTGTTCATTTGTTCGTTTGTCCAATTCTTCATTTCTTCATTTGTTCATCTGTTCATCTGTTCATTTGTTCATTTGTTCATTTGTTCATTCGTTCATTCGTTCATTCGTTCATTTGTTCATCTGTTCATCTGTTCATTTGTTCATTTGTTCATTTGTTCAATAGTTCATTTGTTCATTTGTTCATTTGTTCAATAGTTCATTTGTTCATTTGTTCATTTGTTCATTTCTTCATTTCTTCATTTGTTCACTTGTTCATTTGTTCATTTGGTCCTTTGTCCATTTCTTCATTTCTTCATTTGTTCATTTGTTCATTTGTTCATTTGTTCAATAGTTCAATTGTTCAATTTGTACATTTGTTCATTTGTTCATTTGTTCATTTGTTCATTTGTTCATTTGTCCATTTGTTCATTTGTTCATTTGTTCAGATGTTCATTTGGTCCTTTGTCCAATTCTTCATTTCTTCATTTGTTCATTTGTTCATTTGTTCATTCATTTTATTTGTTCATATGTTTATTTGTTCGTTAGTTCATTAGTTCATTTGTTCATTTGTTCATTTGTTCATTTGTTCATTTGTTCATTTGTTCAATAGCTCATTTGTTCATTTGTTCAATAGTTCATTTGTTCATTTGTTCTATTGTTCATTTGTTCATTTGTTCGTTTGTTCATTTGTTCATTTGTTCATTTGTTCATTTGTTCATTTGTTCATTTGTTCAATAGTTCATTTGTTCATTTGTTCATTTGTTCAATAGTTCATTTGTTCATTTGTTCATTTGTTCATTTCTTCATTTCTTCATTTGTTCACTTGTTCATTTGTTCATTTGGTCCTTTGTCCATTTCTTCATTTCTTCATTTGTTCATTTGTTCATTTGTTCATTTGTTCAATAGTTCAATTGTTCATTTGTTCATTTGTTTATTTGTACATTTGTTCATTTGTTCATTTGTTCATTTGTTCAATAGCTCATTTGTTCATTTGTTCATTTGTTCATTTGTTCATTTGTTCATTCGTTCATTCGTTCATTCGTTCATTTGTTCATTTGTTCATTTGTTCATTTGTTCATTTGTTCATTTGTTCATTTGTTCATTTGTTCATTTGTTCATTTGTTCATTTGTTCATTTGTTCATTTGTTCATTTGTTCAATTTGTTCATTTGTTCATTTGTCCAATTCTTCGTTTCTTCATTTGTTCATTTGTTCACTTGTTCATTTGTTCATTTGTTCATTCGTTTTATTTGTTCATTTGTTCATTTGTTCATTTGTCCATTCATTTTATTTGTTCATATGTTCATTTGTTCATTAGTTCATTAGTTCATTAGTTCATTAGTTCATTTGTTCATTTGTTCATTTGTCCATTTGTCCATTTCTTCATTTCTTCATTTCTTCATTTGTTCATTTGTTCATTTGTTCATTTGTTCATTTGTTCCTTTGTTCATTTGTTCATTTGTTCATTTGTTCAATAGTTCATTTGTTCATTTGCTCATTTGTTCAATAGTTCATTTGTTCATTTGTTCATTTATTCATTTGTTCATTTGTTCATTTGTTCATTTGTTCATTTGTTCATTTGTTCATTTGTTCATTTGTTCATTTGTTCATTTGTTCAGATTTTCATTTGTTCATTTGTTCATTTGTTCATTTGCTCATTTGTTCATTTGTTCATTTGTTCATTTGTGCATTTGTTCATTTGATCACTTGTTCATTTGTTCATTTGTTCATTTATTCATTTGTTCATTTGGTCCTTTGTCCAATTCTTCATTTCTTCATTTCTTCATTTGTTCACTTGTTCATTTGTTCATTTGGTCCTTTGTCCATTTCTTCATTTCTTCATTTGTTCATTTGTTCATTTGTTCCTTTGTTCATTTGTTCATTTGTTCATTTGTTCATTTGTTCAATAGTTCATTTGTTCATTTGTTCATTTGTTCAATAGTTCATTTGTTCATTTGTTCATTTGTTCATTTGTTTATTTGTTCATTTGTTCATTTGTTCATTTGTTCAATTGTTCAATTTGTACATTTGTTCATTTGTTCATTTGTTCATTTGTTCATTTGTTCATTTGTTCATTTGTTCATTTGTTCATTTGTTCATTTGTTCATTTGTTCATTTGTTCATTTGTTCACTTGTTCATTTGATCATTTGTTCATTCGTTTTATTTGTTCATTTGTTCATTTGTTCATTTGTCCATTCATTTTATTTGTTCATATGTTCATTTGTTCATTAGTTCATTATTTCATTAGTTCATTAGTTCATTTGTTCACTTGTTCATTTGTTCAATTTGTTCATTTGTTCATTTGTTCATTTGTTCAATAGTTCCTTTGTTCATTTGTTCATTTGTTCATTTGTTCATTTGTTCATTTGTTCATTTGTTCATTTGTTCATTTGTTCATTTGTTCATTTGATCATTTGTTCATTTGTTCATTTGTTCATTTGTTCATTTGTCCAATTCTTCTTTTCTTCATTTGTTCATTTGTTCACTTGTTCATTTGTTCATTTGTTCATTCGTTTTATTTGTTCATTTGTTCATTTGTTCATTTGTCCATTCATTTTATTTGTTCATATGTTCATTTGTTCATTAGTTCATTAGTTCATTTGTTCATTTGTTCATTTGTTCACTTGTGCATTTGTTCATTTGTTCTATTGTTCATTTGTTCATTTGTTCATTTGTGCATTTGTTCATTTGATCACTTGTTCATTTGTTCATTTGTTCAATTTGTTCATTTGTTGATTTGTTCATTTGTTCATTTGTTCATTTGTTCAGATTTTCATTTGTTCATTTGGTCCTTTGTCCAATTCTTCATTTCTTCATTTCATCATTTGTTCACTTGTGCATTTGTTCATTTGTTCATTTGTTCATTTGTTCATTTGTTCATTTGTTCATTTGTTCAATAGCTCATTTGTTCAATAGCTCATTTGTGCATTTGTTCAATAGTTCATTTGTTCATTTGTTCTATTGTTCATTTGTTCATTTGTTCATTTGTTCAGATTTTCATTTGTTCATTTGTTCATTTGCTCATTTGTTCATTTGTTCATTTGTTCATTTGTTCATTTGTTCATTTGTGCATTTGTTCATTTGATCACTTGTTCATTTGTTCATTTGTTCATTTATTCATTTGTTCATTTGGTCCTTTATCCAATTCTTCATTTCTTCATTTCTTCATTTGTTCACTTGTTCATTTGTTCATTTGGTCCTTTGTCCATTTCTTCATTTCTTCATTTGTTCATTTGTTCATTTGTTCCTTTGTTCATTTGCTCATTTGTTCAATTGTTCAAATTGTACATTTGTTCATTTGTTCATTTGTTCAATAGTTCATTTGTTCATTTGTTCATTTATTCATTTGTGCAATTGTTCAATTTGTACATTTGTTCATTTGTTCATTTGTTCATTTGTTCATTTGTTCATTTGTTCAATAGTTCATTTGTTCATTTGTTCATTTGTTCATTTGTTCATTTGTTCATTTGTTCATTTGTTCATTTGTTCATTTGTTCATTTGATCATTTCTTCATTTGTTCATTTGTTCATTTGTCCAATTCTTCGTTTCTTCATTTGTTCATTTGTTCACTTGTTCATTTGTTCATTTGATCACTTGTTCATTTGTTCATTTGTTCATTTGTCCAATTCTTCGTTTCTTCATTTGTTCATTTGTTCATTTGTTCATTTGTTCATTCGTTTTATTTGTTCATTTGTTCATTTGTTCATTTGTCCATTCATTTTATTTGTTCATATGTTCATTTGTTCATTAGTTCATTAGTTCATTAGTTCATTAGTTCATTTGTTCATTTGTTCATTTGTTCATTTGTTCATTTGTTCATTTGTTCAATAGCTCATTTGTTCATTTGTTCAATAGTTCATTTGTTCATTTGTTCTATTGTTCATTTGTTCATTTGTTCATTTGTTCATTTGTTCATTTGTTCACTTGTGCATTTGTTCATTTGTTCTATTGTTCATTTGTTCATTTGTGCATTTGTTCATTTGATCACTTGTTCATTTGTTCATTTGTTCAGTTTGTTCATTTGTTCATTTGTTCAATTTGTTCATTTGTTCATTTGTTCATATGTTCATTTGTTCATTTGTTCATTTGTTCATTTGTTCATTTGTTCATTTGTTCATTTGTTCATTTGTCCATTTCTTCATTTGTTCATTTGTTCATTTGTTCCTTTGTTCATTTGTTCCTTTGTTCCTTTGTTCATTTGTTCCTTTGTTCATTTGTTCATTTGCTCATTTGCTCATTTGTTCATTTGTTCAATAGTTCATTTGTTCATTTGTTCATTTGTTCAATAGTTCATTTGTTCATTTGTTCATTTATTCATTTGTTCATTTGTTCATTTGTTCATTTGTTCATTTGTTCATTTGTTCATTTGTTCATTTGTTCATTTGTTCATTTGTTTATTTGTTCATTTGTTCATTTGTCCATTTCTTCATTTGTTCATTTGTTCATTTGTTCATTTGTTCCTTTGTTCATTTGTTCATTTGATCATTTGTTCATTTGTTCAATAGTTCATTTGTTCATTTGTTCATTTGTTCATTTGTTCTATAGTTCATTTGTTCATTTGTTCATTTGTTCATTTGTTCATTTGTTCATTTGTTCATTTGGTCCTTTGCAATTCTTCATTTCTTTATTTGTTCATTTGTTCACTTGTTTATTTGTTCATTTGGTCCTTTGTCCATTTCTTCATTTCTTCATTTGTTCATTTGTTCACTTGTTCATTTGGTCATTTGTTCCTTCGTTCCTTTGTTCATTTGTTCATTTGTTCATTTGTTCATTTGTTCAATAGTTCATTTGTTCAATAGTTCATTTGTTCATTTGTTCATTTGTTCATTCATTTTATTTGTTCATTCATTTTATTTGTTCATATGTTTATTTGTTCGTTAGTTCATTAGTTCATTTGTTCATTTGTTCATTTGTGCATTTGTTCATTTGATCACTTGTTCATTTGTTCATTTCTTCATTTGTTCATTTGTTCATTTGTTCATTTGTTCATTTGTTCATTTGTTCATTTGTTCCTTTGTTCATTTGTTCATTTGTTCATTTGTTCAATAGTTCATTTGTTCATTTGTTCATTTGTTCAATAGTTCATTTGTTCATTTGTTCATTTGTTCATTTGTTCAATTGTTCAATTTGTACATTTGTTCATTTGTTCATTTGTTCATTTGTTCATTTGTTCATTTGTTCAATAGTTCATTTGTTCATTTGTTCATTTGTTCATTTGTTCATTTGTTCATTTGATCATTTCTACATTTGTTCATTTGTTCATTTGTCCAATTCTTCGTTTCTTCATTTGTTCATTTGTTCATTTGTTCACTTGTTCATTTGTTCATTTGATCACTTGTTCATTTGTTCATTTGATCATTTGTCCAATTCTTCGTTTCTTCATTTGTTCATTTGTTCATTTGTTCATTTGTTCATTTGTTCATTTGTTCATTCGTTTTATTTGTTCATTTGTTCATTTGTTCATTTGTCCATTCATTTTATTTGTTCATATGTTCATTTGTTCATTAGTTCATTAGTTCATTTGTTCATTTGTTCATTTGTTCATTTGTTCATTTGTTCATTTGTTCATTTGTTCATTTGTTCATTTGTTCATTTGTTCATTTGTTCATTTGTTCATTTGTTCAATAGCTCATTTGTTCATTTGTTCATTTGTTCTATTGTTCATTTGTTCATTTGTTCATTTGTTCATTTGTTCACTTGTGCATTTGTTCATTTGTTCTATTGTTCATTTGTTCATTTGTGCATTTGTTCATTTGATCACTTGTTCATTTGTTCATTTGTTCAGTTTGTTCATTTGTTCATTTGTTCAATTTGTTCATTTGTTCATTTGTTCATATGTTCATTTGTTCATTTGTTCATTTGTTCATTTGTTCATTTGTTCATTTGTCCATTTCTTCATTTGTTCATTTCTTCATTTCTTCATTTCTTCATTTGTTCATTTGTTCATTTGGTCCTTTGTCCATTTCTTCATTTGTTTATTTGTTCATTTGTTCATTTGTTCATTTATTCATTTGTTCATTTGTTCATTTGTTCATTTGTTCATTTGTTCATTTGTTCATTTGTTCATTTGTTCATTTGTTCATTTGTCCATTTCTTCATTTGTTCATTTGTTCATTTGTTCATTTGTTCCTTTGTTCATTTGTTCATTTGATCATTTGTTCATTTGTTCAATAGTTCATTTGTTCATTTGTTCATTTGTTCATTTGTTCTATAGTTCATTTGTTCATTTGTTCATTTGTTCATTTGTTCATTTGTTCATTCATTTTATTTGTTCATTCATTTTATTTGTTCATATGTTTATTTGTTCGTTAGTTCATTAGTTCATTTGTTCATTTGTGCATTTGTTCATTTGATCACTTGTTCATTTGTTCATTTGTTCATTTGTTCATTTGTTCATTTGTTCATTTGTTCATTTGTTCATTTGTTCATTTGTTCATTTGTTCATTTGTTCATTTGTTCAGATGTTCATTTGTTCATTTGTTCATTAGTTCATTTGTTCATTTGTTCATTTGTTCATTTGGTCCTTTGTCCAATTCTTCATTTCTTCATTTGTTCATTTGTTCACTTGTTCATTTGTTCATTTGTTCATTTGTTCATTTGTTCATTTGGTCATTTGTTCATTTGTTCATTTGTTCAATAGCTCATTTCTTCAATAGCTCATTTGTTCATTTGTTCAATAGTTCATTTGTTCATTTGTTCTATTGTTCATATGTTCATTTGTTCATTTGTTCATTTGTTCATTTGTTCATTTGTTCAGATTTTCATTTGTTCATTTGTTCATTTGTTCATTTGCTCATTTGTTCATTTGGTCCTTTGTCCATTTCTTCATTTGTTCATTTGTTCATTTGTTCATTTGTTCATTTGTTCATTTCTTCATTTCTTCATTTGTTCACTTGTTCATTTGTTCATTTGGTCCTTTGTCCATTTCTTCATTTCATCATTTGTTCATTTGTTCATTTGTTCATTTGTTCAATAGTTCATTTGTTCATTTGTTCATTTGTTCAATAGTTCAATAGTTCATTTGTTCATTTGTTCATTTGTTCATTTGTTCATTTGTTCATTTGTTCAATTGTTCAATTTGTACATTTGTTCATTTGTTCATTTGTTCATTTGTTCAATTGTTCAATTGTTCAATTTGTACATTTGTTCATTTGTTCATTTGTTCATTTGTTCATTTGTTCATTTGTTCATTTGTTCATTTGTCCATTTGTTCATTTGTTCATTTGTCCATTTCTTCATTTGTTCATTTGTTCATTTGTTCCTTTGTTCATTTGTTCCTTTGTTCATTTGTTCATTTTTTCATTTGTTCAATAGTTCATTTGTTCATTTGTTCATTTATTCATTTGTTCATTTGTTCATTTGTTCATTTGTTCATTTGTTCATTTGTTCATTTGTTCATTTGTTCATTTGTCCATTTCTTCATTTGTTCATTTGTTCATTTGTTCATTTGTTCATTTGTTCATTTGTTCCTTTGTTCATTTGTTCATTTGATCATTTGTTCATTTGTTCAATAGTTCATTTGTTCATTTGTTCATTTGTTCATTTGTTCATTTGTTCTATAGTTCATTTGTTCATTTGTTCATTTGTTCATTTGTTCATTTGTTCATTTGTTCATTTGTTCATTCATTTTATTTGTTCATTCATTTTATTTGTTCATATGTTTATTTGTTCGTTAGTTCATTAGTTCATTTGTTCATTTGTGCATTTGTTCATTTGATCACTTGTTCATTTGTTCATTTGTTCATTTGTTCATTTGTTCATTTGTTCATTTGTTCATTTGTTCATTTGTTCATTTGTTCAGATGTTCATTTGTTCATTTGTTCATTTGTACATTAGTTCATTTGTTCATTTGTTCATTTGTTCATTTGGTCCTTTGTCCAATTCTTCATTTCTTCATTTGTTCATTTGTTCACTTGTTCATTTGTTCATTTGTTCATTTGTTCATTTGTTCATTTGTTCATTTGGTCATTTGTTCATTTGTTCATTTGTTCAATAGCTCATTTGTTCAATAGCTCATTTGTTCATTTGTTCAATAGTTCATTTGTTCATTTGTTCTATTGTTCATATGTTCATTTGTTCATTTGTTCATTTGTTCATTTGTTCATTTGTTCATTTGTTCATTTGCTCATTTGTTCATTTGGTCCTTTGTCCATTTCTTCATTTGTTCATTTGTTCATTTGTTCATTTGTTCATTTGTTCATTTGTTCATTTGTTCATTTGTTCATTTGTTCAATAGTTCATTTGTTCATTTGTTCATTTGTTCAATAGTTCATTTGTTCATTTGTTCATTTGTTCATTTCTTCATTTCTTCATTTGTTCACTTGTTCAATAGTTCATTTGGTCCTTTGTCCATTTCTTCATTTCATCATTTGTTCATTTGTTCATTTGTTCATTTGTTCAATAGTTCATTTGTTCATTTGTTCATTTGTTCAATAGTTCAATAGTTCATTTGTTCATTTGTTCATTTGTTCATTTGTTCATTTGTTCATTTGTTCATTTGTTCAATTTGTACATTTGTTCATTTGTTCATTTGTTCAATTGTTCAATTGTTCAATTTGTACATTTGTTCATTTGTTCATTTGTTCATTTGTTCATTTGTTCATTTGTTCATTTGTTCATTTGTTCATTTGTCCATTTGTTCATTTGTTCATTTGTTCAGATGTTCATTTGGTCCTTTGTCCAATTCTTCATTTCTTCATTTGTTCATTTGTTCATTTGTTCATTTGTTCATTCATTTTATTTGTTCATTCATTTTATTTGTTCATATGTTTATTTGTTCGTTAGTTCATTAGTTCATTTGTTCATTTGTTCATTTGTTCATTTGTTCAATAGCTCATTTGTTCATTTGTTCAATAGTTCATTTGTTCATTTGTTCTATTGTTCATTTGTTCATTTGTTCATTTGTTCGTTTGTTCATTTGTTCATTTGTTCATTTGTTCATTTGTTCATTTGTTCATTTGTTCATTTGTTCAATAGTTTTTTTTTTCATTTGTTCATTTGTTCAATAGTTCATTTGTTCATTTGTTCATTTGTTCATTTGTTCATTTGTTCATTTGTTCATTTGTTCATTTGTTCAATTGTTCAATTTGTACATTTGTTCAATGGTTCATTTGTTCATTTGTTCATTTGTTCATTTGTTCATTTGTTCATTTGTTCATTTGTTCATTTGTTCATTTGTTCATTTGTTTATTTGTACATTTGTTCATTTGTTCATTTGTTCATTTGTTCAATAGCTCATTTGTTCATTTGTTCATTTGTTCATTTGTTCATTTGTTCATTCGTTCATTCGTTCATTCGTTCATTTGTTCATTTGTTCATTTGTTCATTTGTTCATTTGTTCATTAGTTCATTTGTTCATTTGTTCATTTGTCCATTTCTTCATTTGTTCATTTGTTCATTTGTTCATTTGTTCATTTGTTCATTTGTTCAATAGTTCATTTGTTCATTTGTTCATTTATTCATTTGTTCATTTGTTCATTTGTTCCTTTGTTCATTTGTTCATTTGTTCATTTGTTCATTTGTTCAATAGTTCATTTGTTCATTTGTTCATTTGTTCATTTGTTCATTTGTTCATTTGTTCATTTGTTCATTTGTTCATTTGTTCATTTGTTCATTTGTTCATTTGTTCATTTGTTCATTTGTTCATTTGTTCATTTGTTCATTTGTTCAGATTTTCATTTGTTCATTTGTTCATTTGTTCATTTGCTCATTTGTTCATTTGTTCATTTGTTCATTTGTGCATTTGTTCATTTGATCACTTGTTCATTTGTTCATTTGTTCATTTATTCATTTGTTCATTTGGTCCTTTGTCCAATTCTTCATTTCTTCATTTCTTCATTTCTTCATTTGTTCACTTGTTCATTTGTTCATTTGGTCCGTTGTCCATTTCTTCATTTCTTCATTTGTTCATTTGTTCATTTGTTCCTTTGTTCATTTGTTCATTTGTTCATTTGTTCATTTGTTCAATAGTTCATTTGTTCATTTGTTCATTTGTTCAATAGTTCATTTGTTCATTTGTTCATTTGTTCATTTGTTTATTTGTTCATTTGTTCATTTGTTCAATAGTTCATTTGTTCATTTGTTCATTTGTTCATTTGTTTATTTGTTCATTTGTTCATTTGTTCAATTGTTCAATTTGTACATTTGTTCATTTGTTCATTTGTTCATTTGTTCATTTGTTCATATGTTCATTTGTTCATTTGTTCATTTGTTCACTTGTTCATTTGTTCATTTGTTCATTCGTTTTATTTGTTCATTTGTTCATTTGTTCATTTGTCCATTCATTTTATTTGTTCATATCTTCATTTGTTCATTAGTTCATTATTTCATTAGTTCATTAGTTCATTTGTTCACTTGTTCATTTGTTCAATTTGTTCATTTGTTCATTTGTTCATTTGTTCAATAGTTCATTTTTTCATTTGTTCATTTGTTCATTTGTTCATTTGTTCATTTGTTCATTTGATCATTTGTTCATTTGTTCATTTGTTCATTTGTTCATTTGTTCATTTGTCCAATTCTTCATTTCTTCATTTCTTCATTTCTTCATTTCTTCATTTGTTCATTTGTTCATTTGTTGATTTGGTCCTTTGTCCATTTCTTCATTTGTTTATTTGTTCATTTGTTCACTTGTTCATTTGTTCATTTGGTCCTTTGTCCATTTCTTCATTTGTTTATTTGTTCATTTGTTCATTTGTTCATTTGTTCATTTGTTCATTTGTTCCTTTGTTCATTTGTTCATTTGTTCATTTGTTCATTTGTTCAATAGTTCATTTGTTCATTTGTTCATTTGTTCATTTGTTCATTTGTTCATTTGTTCATTTGTCCAATTCTTCGTTTCTTCATTTGTTCATTTGTTCACTTGTTCATTTGTTCATTTGTTCATTCGTTTTATTTGTTCATTTGTTCATTTGTTCATTTGTCCATTCATTTTATTTGTTCATATGTTCATTTGTTCATTAGTTCATTAGTTCATTTGTTCATTTGTTCATTTGTTCACTTGTGCATTTGTTCATTTGTTCTATTGTTCATTTGTTCATTTGTTCATTTGTGCATTTGTTCATTTGATCACTTGTTCATTTGTTCATTTGTTCAATTTGTTCATTTGTTGATTTGTTCATTTGTTCATTTGTTCATTTGTTCATTTGTTCATTTGTTCATTTGTTCATTTGTTCAGATGTTCATTTGTTCATTTGTTCATTTGTTCATTTGTTCATTTGTTCATTTGTTCATTTGTTCATTTGTTCAGATGTTCATTTGTTCATTTGTTCATTTCATCATTTGTTCATTTGTTCACTTGTTCATTTGGTCATTTGTTCATTTCATCATTTGTTCATTTGTTCATTTGTTCATTTGTTCATTCGTTCATTCGTTTTATTTGTTCATATGTTCATTTGTTCAATTGTTCATTTGTTCATTTGTTCATTTGTTCATTTGTTCATTTGTTCATTCGTTTTATTTGTTCATTCGTTTTATTTGTTCATATGTACATTTGTTCATTAGTTCATTTGTTCATTTGTTCATTTGTTCCTTTGTTCATATGTTCAGTAGCTCATTTGTTCATATGTTCAATAGCTCATTTGTTCATTTGTTCAATACTTCATTTGTTCATTTGTTCTATTGTTCATTTGTTCATTTGTGCATTTGTGCATTTGTTCATTTGTTCAATAGTTCATTTGTTCATTTGTTCATTTGTTCATTTGTTCATTTGTGCATTTGTTCATTTGTTCATTTGTTCTTTTTCCCAATTCTTCATTTCTTCATTTGTTCAATTGTACAATTGTTCTTTGTTCATTTGTTCATTTGTTCATTTGTTGATTTGTTCATTTGTTCATTTGTTCAATAGTTAATTTGTTCAGTAGTTCAATAGTTCATTTGTTCATTTGTTCATTTGTTCATTTGTTCATTTGTTCATTTGTTCATTTGTTCATTTGTCCAATTCTTCATTTCTTCATTTGTTCATTTGTTCATTTGTTCATTTGGTCCTTTGTCCAATTCTTCATTTGTTCATTTGTTCATTTGTTCATTTGTTCATTCGTTCATTTGTTCACTTGTTCATTCGTTCATTCGTTCATTTGTTCATTTGTTCATTTGTTCATTTGTTCATTTGTTCATTTGTTCATTCGTTCATTCGTTCATTTGTTCATTTGTTCATTTGTTCATTTGTTCATTAGTTCATTTGTTCATTTGTTCATATGTTCAATAGCTCATTTGTTCATATGTTCAATAGCTCATTTGTTCGTTTGTTCAATACTTCATTTGTTCATTTGCTCTATTCTTCATTTGTTCATTTGTTCATTTGTTCATTTGTTCATTTGTTCATTTGTTCATTTGTGCATTTGTTCATTTGTTCACTTTTTCATTTGTTTATTTGTTCTTTTTCCCAATTCTTCATTTCTTCATTTGTTCAATTGTACAATTGTTAATTGTTCATTTGTTCATTTGTTCATTCGTTCATTCGTTTTATTTGTTTATTTGTTCATTCGTTCATTTGTTCATTTGTTCATTTGTTCATTTGTTCACTTGTTCATTTGGTCATTTGTTCATTTCATCATTTGTTCATTTGTTCATTTGTTCTGATGTTCATTTGTTCATTTGTTCATTTGTTCATTTTTTCATTCGTTCATTTGTTCATACGTTTTATTTGCTCATTTGTTCACTTGTTCACTTGTTCATTTGTTTATTCGTTCATTCGTTCATTTGTTCATTTGTTAATTTGTTCATTCGTTCATTCGTTTTATTTGTTCATATGTTCATTTGTTCATTTGGTCATTTGTTCATTTGTTCATTTGTTCATTTGTTCATTTGTTCATTTGTTCATTTGTTCATTTGTTCATTTGTTCATTTGTTCATTTGTTCATTTGTTCATTTGTTCATTTGTTCATTTGTTCATTTGTTCATTTGTTCATTTGTTCATTTGTTCATTTGTTCATTTGTTCATTTGTTCATTTGTTCATTTGTTCATTTGTTCAGATTTTCATTTGTTCATTTGTTCATTTGTTCATTTGCTCATTTGTTCATTTGTTCATTTGTTCATTTGTGCATTTGTTCATTTGATCACTTGTTCATTTGTTCATTTGTTCATTTATTCATTTGTTCATTTGGTCCTTTGTCCAATTCTTCATTTCTTCATTTCTTCATTTCTTCATTTGTTCACTTGTTCATTTGTTCATTTGGTCCTTTGTCCATTTCTTCATTTCTTCATTTGTTCATTTGTTCATTTGTTCCTTTGTTCATTTGTTCATTTGTTCATTTGTTCATTTGTTCAATAGTTCATTTGTTCATTTGTTCATTTGTTCAATAGTTCATTTGTTCATTTGTTCATTTGTTCATTTGTTTATTTGTTCATTTGTTCATTTGTTCAATAGTTCATTTGTTCATTTGTTCATTTGTTCATTTGTTTATTTGTTCATTTGTTCATTTGTTCAATTGTTCAATTTGTACATTTGTTCATTTGTTCATTTGTTCATTTGTTCATTTGTTCATATGTTCATTTGTTCATTTGTTCATTTGTTCACTTGTTCATTTGTTCATTTGTTAATTCGTTTTATTTGTTCATTTGTTCATTTGTTCATTTGTCCATTCATTTTATTTGTTCATATCTTCATTTGTTCATTAGTTCATTATTTCATTAGTTCATTAGTTCATTTGTTCACTTGTTCATTTGTTCAATTTGTTCATTTGTTCATTTGTTCATTTGTTCAATAGTTCATTTATTCATTTGTTCATTTGTTCATTTGTTCATTTGTTCATTTGTTCATTTGTTCATTTGATCATTTGTTCATTTGTTCATTTGTTCATTTGTTCATTTGTTCATTTGTTCATTTGTCCAATTCTTCATTTCTTCATTTCTTCATTTCTTCATTTCTTCATTTGTTCATTTGTTCATTTGGTCCTTTGTCCATTTCTTCATTTGTTTATTTGTTCATTTGTTCACTTGTTCATTTGTTCATTTGGTCCTTTGTCCATTTCTTCATTTGTTTATTTGTTCATTTGTTCATTTGTTCATTTGTTCATTTGTTCATTTGTTCCTTTGTTCATTTGTTCATTTGTTCATTTGTTCATTTGTTCAATAGTTCATTTGTTCATTTGTTCATTTGTTCATTTGTTCATTTGTTCATTTGTCCAATTCTTCGTTTCTTCATTTGTTCATTTGTTCACTTGTTCATTTGTTCATTTGTTCATTCGTTTTATTTGTTCATTTGTTCATTTGTTCATTTGTCCATTCATTTTATTTGTTCATATGTTCATTTGTTCATTAGTTCATTAGTTCATTTGTTCATTTGTTCATTTGTTCACTTGTGCATTTGTTCATTTGTTCTATTGTTCATTTGTTCATTTGTTCATTTGTGCATTTGTTCATTTGATCACTTGTTCATTTGTTCATTTGTTCAATTTGTTCATTTGTTGATTTGTTCATTTGTTCATTTGTTCATTTGTTCATTTGTTCATTTGTTCATTTGTTCATTTGTTCAGATGTTCATTTGTTCATTTGTTCATTTGTTCATTTGTTCATTTGTTCAGATGTTCATTTGTTCATTTGTTCATTTCATCATTTGTTCATTTGTTCACTTGTTCATTTGGTCATTTGTTCATTTCATCATTTGTTCATTTGTTCATTTGTTCATTTGTTCATTCGTTCATTCGTTTTATTTGTTCATATGTTCATTTGTTCAATTGTTCATTTGTTCATTTGTTCATTTGTTCATTTGTTCATTTGTTCATTCGTTTTATTTGTTCATTCGTTTTATTTGTTCATATGTACATTTGTTCATTAGTTCATTTGTTCATTTGTTCCTTTGTTCATATGTTCAGTAGCTCATTTGTTCATATGTTCAATAGCTCATTTGTTCATTTGTTCAATACTTCATTTGTTCATTTGTTCTATTGTTCATTTGTTCATTTGTGCATTTGTGCATTTGTTCATTTGTTCATTTGTTCTTTTTCCCAATTCTTCATTTCTTCATTTGTTCAATTGTACAATTGTTCTTTGTTCATTTGTTCATTTGTTCATTTGTTGATTTGTTCATTTGTTCATTTGTTCAATAGTTAATTTGTTCAGTAGTTCAATAGTTCATTTGTTCATTTGTTCATTTGTTCATTTGTTCATTTGTTCATTTGTTCATTTGTTCATTTGTCCAATTCTTCATTTCTTCATTTGTTCATTTGTTCATTTGTTCATTTGGTCCTTTGTCCAATTCTTCATTTGTTCATTTGTTCATTTGTTCATTTGTTCATTCGTTCATTTGTTCACTTGTTCATTCGTTCATTCGTTCATTTGTTCATTTGTTCATTTGTTCATTTGTTCATTTGTTCATTTGTTCATTCGTTCATTCGTTCATTTGTTCATTTGTTCATTTGTTCATTTGTTCATTTGTTCATTTGTTCATATGTTCAATAGCTCATTTGTTCATATGTTCAATAGCTCATTTGTTCGATTGTTCAATACTTCATTTGTTCATTTGCTCTATTCTTCATTTGTTCATTTGTTCATTTGTTCATTTGTTCATTTGTTCATTTGTTCATTTGTGCATTTGTTCATTTGTTCACTTTTTCATTTGTTTATTTGTTCTTTTTCCCAATTCTTCATTTCTTCATTTGTTCAATTGTACAATTGTTAATTGTTCATTTGTTCATTTGTTCATTCGTTCATTCGTTTTATTTGTTTATTTGTTCATTTGTTCATTTGTTCATTTGTTCATTTGTTCATTTGTTCACTTGTTCATTTGGTCATTTGTTCATTTCATCATTTGTTCATTTGTTCATTTGTTCTGATGTTCATTTGTTCATTTGTTCATTTGTTCATTTTTTCATTCGTTCATTTGTTCATTCGTTTTATTTGCTCATTTGTTCACTTGTTCACTTGTTCATTTGTTTATTCGTTCATTCGTTCATTTGTTCATTTGTTAATTTGTTCATTCGTTCATTCGTTTTATTTGTTCATATGTTCATTTGTTCATTTGGTCATTTGTTCATTTGTTCATTTGTTCATTTGTTCATTTGTTCATTTGTTCATTTGTTCATTTGTTCATTTGTTCATTTGTTCATTTGTTCATTTGTTCATTTGTTCATTTGTTCATTTGTTCATTTGTTCATTTGTTCATTTGTTCATTTGTTCATTTGTTCATTTGTTCATTTGTTCATTTGTTCATTTGTTCATTTGTTCATTTGTGCATTTGTTCATTTGTTCAGATTTTCATTTGTTCATTTGTTCATTTGTTCATTTGTGCATTTGTTCATTTGATCACTTGTTCATTTGTCCAATTCTTCATTTCTTCATTTCTTCATTTGTTCACTTGTTCATTTGTTCATTTGGTCCTTTGTCCATTTCTTCATTTCTTCATTTCTTCATTTGTTCATTTGTTCCTTTGTTCATTTGTTCATTTGTTCATTTGTTCATTTGTTCAATAGTTCATTTGTTCATTTGTTCATTTGTTCAATAGTTCATTTGTTCAGATGTTCATTTGTTCAGATGTTCATTTGCTCATTTGTTCATTTGTTCATTTGTTCATTTGTTCATTTGTTCATTTGTTCATTTGTTCATTTGTTCATTTGTTCATTTGTTCATTTGTTCATTTGTTCATTTGTTCATTTGTTCATTTGTTCATTTGTTCATTTGTTCATTTGTTCATTTGTTCATTTGTTCATTTGTTCATTTGTTCATTTGTTCATTTGTTCATTTGTTCATTTGTTCGTTTGTTCACTTGTTCATTTGTTCATTTGTTCATTTGTTCATTTGTTCATTTGTTCATTTGTTCATTTGTTCATTTGTTCATTTGTTCATATGTTCAATAGCTCATTTGTTCATTTGTTCAATTTTACAATTGTTATTTGTTCATTTGTTCATTTGTTCATTTGTTCATTTGTTCATTTGTTCATTTGTTCATTTGTTCATTTGTTCATTTGTTCATTTGTTCATTTGTTCATTTGTTCATTTGTTCATTTGTTCATTTGTTCATTTGTTCATTTGTTCATTTGTTCATTCGTTCATTCGTTCATTTGTTCATTCGTTTTATTTGCTCATTTGTTCACTTGTTCACTTGTTCATTTGTTCATTCGTTCATTCGTTCATTTGTTCATTTGTTAATTTGTTCATTTGTTCATTTGTTCATTTGTTCATTTGTTCATTTGTTCATTTGTTCATTTGTTCATTTGTTCAATTTGTTCATTTTTTCATTTGTTCATTTGGTCCTTTGTCCATTTCTTAATTTCTACATTTCTTCATTTGTTCATTTGTTCACTTGTTCACTTGTTCATTTGTTCATTTGTTCATTTGTTCATTTGTTCAATAGTTCCTTTGTTCATTTGTTCAATAGTTCATTTGTTCATTTGTTCATTTGTTCATTTGTTCATTAGTTCATTTGTTCATTAGTTCATTTGTTCATTTGTTCATTTGTTCATTTGTTCATTTGTTCATTTGTTCATATGTTCAGTAGCTCATTTGTTCATATGTTCAGTAGCTCATTTGTTCATATGTTCAATAGCTCATTTGTTCATTTGTTCAATACTTCATTTGTTCATTTGTTCATTTGTGCATTTGTTCATTTGTTCACTTGTTCATTTGTTCATTTGTTCTTTTTCCCAATTCTTCATTTCTTCATTTGTTCAATTGTACAATTGTTCTTTGTTCATTTGTTCATTTGTTCATTTGTTCATTTGTTCATTTGTTCATTTGTTCACTTGTTCATTCGTTCATTTGTTCATTTGTTCATTTGTTCATTTGTTCATTTGTTCATTTGTTCATTTGTTCATTTGTTCATTTGTTCATTTGTTCATTTGTTCATTTGTTCATTTGTTCATTTGTTCATTTGTTCATTTGTTCATTTGTTCATTTGTTCATTTGTTCATTTGTTCATTTGTTCATTTGTTCATTTGTTCATTTGTTCATTTGTTCATTTGTTCATTTGTTCATTTGTTCATTTGTTCATTTGTTCATTTGTTCATTTGTTCATTTGTTCATTTGTTCATTTGTTCATTTGTTCATTTGTTCATTTGTTCATTTGTTCATTTGTTCATTTGTTCATTTGTTCATTTGTTCATTTGTTCATTTGTTCATTTGTTCATTTGTTCATTTGTTCATTTGTTCATTTGTTCATTTGTTCATTTGTTCATTTGTTCATTTGTTCATTTGTTCATTTGTTCATTTGTTCATTTGTTCATTTGTTCATTTGTTCATTTGTTCATTTGTTCAATTTGTTCATTTTTTCATTTGTTCATTTGGTCCTTTGTCCATTTCTTAATTTCTACATTTCTTCATTTGTTCATTTGTTCACTTGTTCACTTGTTCATTTGTTCATTTGTTCATTTGTTCATTTGTTCAATAGTTCCTTTGTTCATTTGTTCAATAGTTCATTTGTTCATTTGTTCATTTGTTCATTTGTTCATTTGTTCATTTGTTCATTTGTTCATTTGTTCATTTGTTTATTTGTTCATTTGTTCATTTGTTCATTTGTTCATTTGTTCATTTGTTCATTTGTTCATTTGTTCATTTGTTCATTTGTTCATTTGTTCATTTGTTCATTTGTTCATTCGTTCATTTGTTCATTTGTTCATTTGTTCATTTGTTCATTTGTTCATTTGTTCATTTGTTCATTTGTTCATTTGTTCATTTGTTCATTTGTTCATTTGTTCATTTGTTCATTTGTTCATTTGTTCATTTGTTCATTTGTTCATTTGTTCATTTGTTCATTTGTTCATTTGTTCATTTGTTCATTTGTTCATTTGTTCATTTGTTCATTTGTTCATTTGTTCATTTGTTCATTTGTTCATTTGTTCATTTGTTCATTTGTTCATTTGTTCATTTGTTCATTTGTTCATTTGTTCATTTGTTCATTTGTTCATTTGTTCATTTGTTCATTTGTTCATTTGTTCATTTGTTCATTTGTTCATTTGTTCATTTGTTCATTTGTTCATTTGTTCATTTGTTCATTTGTTCATTTGTTCATTTGTTCATTTGTTCATTTGTTCATTTGTTCATTTGTTCATTTGTTCATTTGTTCATTTGTTCATTTGTTCATTTGTTCATTTGTTCATTTGTTCATTTGTTCATTTGTTCATTTGTTCATTTGTTCATTTGTTCATTTGTTCAGATTTTCATTTGTTCATTTGTTCATTTGTTCATTTGCTCATTTGTTCATTTGTTCATTTGTTCATTTGTGCATTTGTTCATTTGATCACTTGTTCATTTGTTCATTTGTTCATTTATTCATTTGTTCATTTGGTCCTTTGTCCAATTCTTCATTTCTTCATTTCTTCATTTGTTCACTTGTTCATTTGTTCATTTGGTCCTTTGTCCATTTCTTCATTTCTTCATTTGTTCATTTGTTCATTTGTTCCTTTGTTCATTTGTTCATTTGTTCATTTGTTCATTTGTTCAATAGTTCATTTGTTCATTTGTTCATTTGTTCAATAGTTCATTTGTTCATTTGTTCATTTGTTCATTTGTTTATTTGTTCATTTGTTCATTTGTTCATTTGTTCAATTGTTCAATTTGTACATTTGTTCATTTGTTCATTTGTTCATTTGTTCATTTGTTCATTTGTTCATTTGTTCATTTGTTCATTTGTTCATTTGTTCATTTGTTCATTTGTTCATTTGTTCACTTGTTCATTTGATCATTTGTTCATTCGTTTTATTTGTTCATTTGTTCATTTGTTCATTTGTCCATTCATTTTATTTGTTCATATGTTCATTTGTTCATTAGTTCATTATTTCATTAGTTCATTAGTTCATTTGTTCACTTGTTCATTTGTTCAATTTGTTCATTTGTTCATTTGTTCATTTGTTCAATAGTTCCTTTGTTCATTTGTTCATTTGTTCATTTGTTCATTTGTTCATTTGTTCATTTGTTCATTTGTTCATTTGTTCATTTGTTCATTTGATCATTTGTTCATTTGTTCATTTGTTCATTTGTTCATTTGTCCAATTCTTCTTTTCTTCATTTGTTCATTTGTTCACTTGTTCATTTGTTCATTTGTTCATTCGTTTTATTTGTTCATTTGTTCATTTGTTCATTTGTCCATTCATTTTATTTGTTCATATGTTCATTTGTTCATTAGTTCATTAGTTCATTTGTTCATTTGTTCATTTGTTCACTTGTGCATTTGTTCATTTGTTCTATTGTTCATTTGTTCATTTGTTCATTTGTGCATTTGTTCATTTGATCACTTGTTCATTTGTTCATTTGTTCAATTTGTTCATTTGTTGATTTGTTCATTTGTTCATTTGTTCATTTGTTCAGATTTTCATTTGTTCATTTGGTCCTTTGTCCAATTCTTCATTTCTTCATTTCATCATTTGTTCACTTGTGCATTTGTTCATTTGTTCATTTGTTCATTTGTTCATTTGTTCATTTGTTCATTTGTTCAATAGCTCATTTGTTCAATAGCTCATTTGTGCATTTGTTCAATAGTTCATTTGTTCATTTGTTCTATTGTTCATTTGTTCATTTGTTCATTTGTTCAGATTTTCATTTGTTCATTTGTTCATTTGCTCATTTGTTCATTTGTTCATTTGTTCATTTGTTCATTTGTTCATTTGTGCATTTGTTCATTTGATCACTTGTTCATTTGTTCATTTGTTCATTTATTCATTTGTTCATTTGGTCCTTTATCCAATTCTTCATTTCTTCATTTCTTCATTTGTTCACTTGTTCATTTGTTCATTTGGTCCTTTGTCCATTTCTTCATTTCTTCATTTGTTCATTTGTTCATTTGTTCCTTTGTTCATTTGCTCATTTGTTCAATTGTTCAAATTGTACATTTGTTCATTTGTTCATTTGTTCAATAGTTCATTTGTTCATTTGTTCATTTATTCATTTGTGCAATTGTTCAATTTGTACATTTGTTCATTTGTTCATTTGTTCATTTGTTCATTTGTTCATTTGTTCAATAGTTCATTTGTTCATTTGTTCATTTGTTCATTTGTTCATTTGTTCATTTGTTCATTTGTTCATTTGTTCATTTGTTCATTTGATCATTTCTTCATTTGTTCATTTGTTCATTTGTCCAATTCTTCGTTTCTTCATTTGTTCATTTGTTCACTTGTTCATTTGTTCATTTGATCACTTGTTCATTTGTTCATTTGTTCATTTGTCCAATTCTTCGTTTCTTCATTTGTTCATTTGTTCATTTGTTCATTTGTTCATTCGTTTTATTTGTTCATTTGTTCATTTGTTCATTTGTCCATTCATTTTATTTGTTCATATGTTCATTTGTTCATTAGTTCATTAGTTCATTAGTTCATTAGTTCATTTGTTCATTTGTTCATTTGTTCATTTGTTCATTTGTTCATTTGTTCAATAGCTCATTTGTTCATTTGTTCAATAGTTCATTTGTTCATTTGTTCTATTGTTCATTTGTTCATTTGTTCATTTGTTCATTTGTTCATTTGTTCACTTGTGCATTTGTTCATTTGTTCTATTGTTCATTTGTTCATTTGTGCATTTGTTCATTTGATCACTTGTTCATTTGTTCATTTGTTCAGTTTGTTCATTTGTTCATTTGTTCAATTTGTTCATTTGTTCATTTGTTCATATGTTCATTTGTTCATTTGTTCATTTGTTCATTTGTTCATTTGTTCATTTGTTCATTTGTTCATTTGTCCATTTCTTCATTTGTTCATTTGTTCATTTGTTCCTTTGTTCATTTGTTCCTTTGTTCCTTTGTTCATTTGTTCCTTTGTTCATTTGTTCATTTGCTCATTTGCTCATTTGTTCATTTGTTCAATAGTTCATTTGTTCATTTGTTCATTTGTTCAATAGTTCATTTGTTCATTTGTTCATTTATTCATTTGTTCATTTGTTCATTTGTTCATTTGTTCATTTGTTCATTTGTTCATTTGTTCATTTGTTCATTTGTTCATTTGTTTATTTGTTCATTTGTTCATTTGTCCATTTCTTCATTTGTTCATTTGTTCATTTGTTCATTTGTTCCTTTGTTCATTTGTTCATTTGATCATTTGTTCATTTGTTCAATAGTTCATTTGTTCATTTGTTCATTTGTTCATTTGTTCTATAGTTCATTTGTTCATTTGTTCATTTGTTCATTTGTTCATTTGTTCATTTGTTCATTTGGTCCTTTGCAATTCTTCATTTCTTTATTTGTTCATTTGTTCACTTGTTTATTTGTTCATTTGGTCCTTTGTCCATTTCTTCATTTCTTCATTTGTTCATTTGTTCACTTGTTCATTTGGTCATTTGTTCCTTCGTTCCTTTGTTCATTTGTTCATTTGTTCATTTGTTCATTTGTTCAATAGTTCATTTGTTCAATAGTTCATTTGTTCATTTGTTCATTTGTTCATTCATTTTATTTGTTCATTCATTTTATTTGTTCATATGTTTATTTGTTCGTTAGTTCATTAGTTCATTTGTTCATTTGTTCATTTGTGCATTTGTTCATTTGATCACTTGTTCATTTGTTCATTTCTTCATTTGTTCATTTGTTCATTTGTTCATTTGTTCATTTGTTCATTTGTTCATTTGTTCCTTTGTTCATTTGTTCATTTGTTCATTTGTTCAATAGTTCATTTGTTCATTTGTTCATTTGTTCAATAGTTCATTTGTTCATTTGTTCATTTGTTCATTTGTTCAATTGTTCAATTTGTACATTTGTTCATTTGTTCATTTGTTCATTTGTTCATTTGTTCATTTGTTCAATAGTTCATTTGTTCATTTGTTCATTTGTTCATTTGTTCATTTGTTCATTTGATCATTTCTACATTTGTTCATTTGTTCATTTGTCCAATTCTTCGTTTCTTCATTTGTTCATTTGTTCATTTGTTCACTTGTTCATTTGTTCATTTGATCACTTGTTCATTTGTTCATTTGATCATTTGTCCAATTCTTCGTTTCTTCATTTGTTCATTTGTTCATTTGTTCATTTGTTCATTTGTTCATTTGTTCATTCGTTTTATTTGTTCATTTGTTCATTTGTTCATTTGTCCATTCATTTTATTTGTTCATATGTTCATTTGTTCATTAGTTCATTAGTTCATTTGTTCATTTGTTCATTTGTTCATTTGTTCATTTGTTCATTTGTTCATTTGTTCATTTGTTCATTTGTTCATTTGTTCATTTGTTCATTTGTTCATTTGTTCAATAGCTCATTTGTTCATTTGTTCATTTGTTCTATTGTTCATTTGTTCATTTGTTCATTTGTTCATTTGTTCACTTGTGCATTTGTTCATTTGTTCTATTGTTCATTTGTTCATTTGTGCATTTGTTCATTTGATCACTTGTTCATTTGTTCATTTGTTCAGTTTGTTCATTTGTTCATTTGTTCAATTTGTTCATTTGTTCATTTGTTCATATGTTCATTTGTTCATTTGTTCATTTGTTCATTTGTTCATTTGTTCATTTGTCCATTTCTTCATTTGTTCATTTCTTCATTTCTTCATTTCTTCATTTGTTCATTTGTTCATTTGGTCCTTTGTCCATTTCTTCATTTGTTTATTTGTTCATTTGTTCATTTGTTCATTTATTCATTTGTTCATTTGTTCATTTGTTCATTTGTTCATTTGTTCATTTGTTCATTTGTTCATTTGTTCATTTGTTCATTTGTCCATTTCTTCATTTGTTCATTTGTTCATTTGTTCATTTGTTCCTTTGTTCATTTGTTCATTTGATCATTTGTTCATTTGTTCAATAGTTCATTTGTTCATTTGTTCATTTGTTCATTTGTTCTATAGTTCATTTGTTCATTTGTTCATTTGTTCATTTGTTCATTTGTTCATTCATTTTATTTGTTCATTCATTTTATTTGTTCATATGTTTATTTGTTCGTTAGTTCATTAGTTCATTTGTTCATTTGTGCATTTGTTCATTTGATCACTTGTTCATTTGTTCATTTGTTCATTTGTTCATTTGTTCATTTGTTCATTTGTTCATTTGTTCATTTGTTCATTTGTTCATTTGTTCATTTGTTCATTTGTTCAGATGTTCATTTGTTCATTTGTTCATTAGTTCATTTGTTCATTTGTTCATTTGTTCATTTGGTCCTTTGTCCAATTCTTCATTTCTTCATTTGTTCATTTGTTCACTTGTTCATTTGTTCATTTGTTCATTTGTTCATTTGTTCATTTGGTCATTTGTTCATTTGTTCATTTGTTCAATAGCTCATTTCTTCAATAGCTCATTTGTTCATTTGTTCAATAGTTCATTTGTTCATTTGTTCTATTGTTCATATGTTCATTTGTTCATTTGTTCATTTGTTCATTTGTTCATTTGTTCAGATTTTCATTTGTTCATTTGTTCATTTGTTCATTTGCTCATTTGTTCATTTGGTCCTTTGTCCATTTCTTCATTTGTTCATTTGTTCATTTGTTCATTTGTTCATTTGTTCATTTCTTCATTTCTTCATTTGTTCACTTGTTCATTTGTTCATTTGGTCCTTTGTCCATTTCTTCATTTCATCATTTGTTCATTTGTTCATTTGTTCATTTGTTCAATAGTTCATTTGTTCATTTGTTCATTTGTTCAATAGTTCAATAGTTCATTTGTTCATTTGTTCATTTGTTCATTTGTTCATTTGTTCATTTGTTCAATTGTTCAATTTGTACATTTGTTCATTTGTTCATTTGTTCATTTGTTCAATTGTTCAATTGTTCAATTTGTACATTTGTTCATTTGTTCATTTGTTCATTTGTTCATTTGTTCATTTGTTCATTTGTTCATTTGTCCATTTGTTCATTTGTTCATTTGTCCATTTCTTCATTTGTTCATTTGTTCATTTGTTCCTTTGTTCATTTGTTCCTTTGTTCATTTGTTCATTTTTTCATTTGTTCAATAGTTCATTTGTTCATTTGTTCATTTATTCATTTGTTCATTTGTTCATTTGTTCATTTGTTCATTTGTTCATTTGTTCATTTGTTCATTTGTTCATTTGTCCATTTCTTCATTTGTTCATTTGTTCATTTGTTCATTTGTTCATTTGTTCATTTGTTCCTTTGTTCATTTGTTCATTTGATCATTTGTTCATTTGTTCAATAGTTCATTTGTTCATTTGTTCATTTGTTCATTTGTTCATTTGTTCTATAGTTCATTTGTTCATTTGTTCATTTGTTCATTTGTTCATTTGTTCATTTGTTCATTTGTTCATTCATTTTATTTGTTCATTCATTTTATTTGTTCATATGTTTATTTGTTCGTTAGTTCATTAGTTCATTTGTTCATTTGTGCATTTGTTCATTTGATCACTTGTTCATTTGTTCATTTGTTCATTTGTTCATTTGTTCATTTGTTCATTTGTTCATTTGTTCATTTGTTCATTTGTTCAGATGTTCATTTGTTCATTTGTTCATTTGTACATTAGTTCATTTGTTCATTTGTTCATTTGTTCATTTGGTCCTTTGTCCAATTCTTCATTTCTTCATTTGTTCATTTGTTCACTTGTTCATTTGTTCATTTGTTCATTTGTTCATTTGTTCATTTGTTCATTTGGTCATTTGTTCATTTGTTCATTTGTTCAATAGCTCATTTGTTCAATAGCTCATTTGTTCATTTGTTCAATAGTTCATTTGTTCATTTGTTCTATTGTTCATATGTTCATTTGTTCATTTGTTCATTTGTTCATTTGTTCATTTGTTCATTTGTTCATTTGCTCATTTGTTCATTTGGTCCTTTGTCCATTTCTTCATTTGTTCATTTGTTCATTTGTTCATTTGTTCATTTGTTCATTTGTTCATTTGTTCATTTGTTCATTTGTTCAATAGTTCATTTGTTCATTTGTTCATTTGTTCAATAGTTCATTTGTTCATTTGTTCATTTGTTCATTTCTTCATTTCTTCATTTGTTCACTTGTTCAATAGTTCATTTGGTCCTTTGTCCATTTCTTCATTTCATCATTTGTTCATTTGTTCATTTGTTCATTTGTTCAATAGTTCATTTGTTCATTTGTTCATTTGTTCAATAGTTCAATAGTTCATTTGTTCATTTGTTCATTTGTTCATTTGTTCATTTGTTCATTTGTTCATTTGTTCAATTTGTACATTTGTTCATTTGTTCATTTGTTCAATTGTTCAATTGTTCAATTTGTACATTTGTTCATTTGTTCATTTGTTCATTTGTTCATTTGTTCATTTGTTCATTTGTTCATTTGTTCATTTGTCCATTTGTTCATTTGTTCATTTGTTCAGATGTTCATTTGGTCCTTTGTCCAATTCTTCATTTCTTCATTTGTTCATTTGTTCATTTGTTCATTTGTTCATTCATTTTATTTGTTCATTCATTTTATTTGTTCATATGTTTATTTGTTCGTTAGTTCATTAGTTCATTTGTTCATTTGTTCATTTGTTCATTTGTTCAATAGCTCATTTGTTCATTTGTTCAATAGTTCATTTGTTCATTTGTTCTATTGTTCATTTGTTCATTTGTTCATTTGTTCGTTTGTTCATTTGTTCATTTGTTCATTTGTTCATTTGTTCATTTGTTCATTTGTTCATTTGTTCAATAGTTTTTTTTTTCATTTGTTCATTTGTTCAATAGTTCATTTGTTCATTTGTTCATTTGTTCATTTGTTCATTTGTTCATTTGTTCATTTGTTCATTTGTTCAATTGTTCAATTTGTACATTTGTTCAATGGTTCATTTGTTCATTTGTTCATTTGTTCATTTGTTCATTTGTTCATTTGTTCATTTGTTCATTTGTTCATTTGTTCATTTGTTTATTTGTACATTTGTTCATTTGTTCATTTGTTCATTTGTTCAATAGCTCATTTGTTCATTTGTTCATTTGTTCATTTGTTCATTTGTTCATTCGTTCATTCGTTCATTCGTTCATTTGTTCATTTGTTCATTTGTTCATTTGTTCATTTGTTCATTAGTTCATTTGTTCATTTGTTCATTTGTCCATTTCTTCATTTGTTCATTTGTTCATTTGTTCATTTGTTCATTTGTTCATTTGTTCAATAGTTCATTTGTTCATTTGTTCATTTATTCATTTGTTCATTTGTTCATTTGTTCCTTTGTTCATTTGTTCATTTGTTCATTTGTTCATTTGTTCAATAGTTCATTTGTTCATTTGTTCATTTGTTCATTTGTTCATTTGTTCATTTGTTCATTTGTTCATTTGTTCATTTGTTCATTTGTTCATTTGTTCATTTGTTCATTTGTTCATTTGTTCATTTGTTCATTTGTTCATTTGTTCAGATTTTCATTTGTTCATTTGTTCATTTGTTCATTTGCTCATTTGTTCATTTGTTCATTTGTTCATTTGTGCATTTGTTCATTTGATCACTTGTTCATTTGTTCATTTGTTCATTTATTCATTTGTTCATTTGGTCCTTTGTCCAATTCTTCATTTCTTCATTTCTTCATTTCTTCATTTGTTCACTTGTTCATTTGTTCATTTGGTCCGTTGTCCATTTCTTCATTTCTTCATTTGTTCATTTGTTCATTTGTTCCTTTGTTCATTTGTTCATTTGTTCATTTGTTCATTTGTTCAATAGTTCATTTGTTCATTTGTTCATTTGTTCAATAGTTCATTTGTTCATTTGTTCATTTGTTCATTTGTTTATTTGTTCATTTGTTCATTTGTTCAATAGTTCATTTGTTCATTTGTTCATTTGTTCATTTGTTTATTTGTTCATTTGTTCATTTGTTCAATTGTTCAATTTGTACATTTGTTCATTTGTTCATTTGTTCATTTGTTCATTTGTTCATATGTTCATTTGTTCATTTGTTCATTTGTTCACTTGTTCATTTGTTCATTTGTTCATTCGTTTTATTTGTTCATTTGTTCATTTGTTCATTTGTCCATTCATTTTATTTGTTCATATCTTCATTTGTTCATTAGTTCATTATTTCATTAGTTCATTAGTTCATTTGTTCACTTGTTCATTTGTTCAATTTGTTCATTTGTTCATTTGTTCATTTGTTCAATAGTTCATTTTTTCATTTGTTCATTTGTTCATTTGTTCATTTGTTCATTTGTTCATTTGATCATTTGTTCATTTGTTCATTTGTTCATTTGTTCATTTGTTCATTTGTCCAATTCTTCATTTCTTCATTTCTTCATTTCTTCATTTCTTCATTTGTTCATTTGTTCATTTGTTGATTTGGTCCTTTGTCCATTTCTTCATTTGTTTATTTGTTCATTTGTTCACTTGTTCATTTGTTCATTTGGTCCTTTGTCCATTTCTTCATTTGTTTATTTGTTCATTTGTTCATTTGTTCATTTGTTCATTTGTTCATTTGTTCCTTTGTTCATTTGTTCATTTGTTCATTTGTTCATTTGTTCAATAGTTCATTTGTTCATTTGTTCATTTGTTCATTTGTTCATTTGTTCATTTGTTCATTTGTCCAATTCTTCGTTTCTTCATTTGTTCATTTGTTCACTTGTTCATTTGTTCATTTGTTCATTCGTTTTATTTGTTCATTTGTTCATTTGTTCATTTGTCCATTCATTTTATTTGTTCATATGTTCATTTGTTCATTAGTTCATTAGTTCATTTGTTCATTTGTTCATTTGTTCACTTGTGCATTTGTTCATTTGTTCTATTGTTCATTTGTTCATTTGTTCATTTGTGCATTTGTTCATTTGATCACTTGTTCATTTGTTCATTTGTTCAATTTGTTCATTTGTTGATTTGTTCATTTGTTCATTTGTTCATTTGTTCATTTGTTCATTTGTTCATTTGTTCATTTGTTCAGATGTTCATTTGTTCATTTGTTCATTTGTTCATTTGTTCATTTGTTCATTTGTTCATTTGTTCATTTGTTCAGATGTTCATTTGTTCATTTGTTCATTTCATCATTTGTTCATTTGTTCACTTGTTCATTTGGTCATTTGTTCATTTCATCATTTGTTCATTTGTTCATTTGTTCATTTGTTCATTCGTTCATTCGTTTTATTTGTTCATATGTTCATTTGTTCAATTGTTCATTTGTTCATTTGTTCATTTGTTCATTTGTTCATTTGTTCATTCGTTTTATTTGTTCATTCGTTTTATTTGTTCATATGTACATTTGTTCATTAGTTCATTTGTTCATTTGTTCATTTGTTCCTTTGTTCATATGTTCAGTAGCTCATTTGTTCATATGTTCAATAGCTCATTTGTTCATTTGTTCAATACTTCATTTGTTCATTTGTTCTATTGTTCATTTGTTCATTTGTGCATTTGTGCATTTGTTCATTTGTTCAATAGTTCATTTGTTCATTTGTTCATTTGTTCATTTGTTCATTTGTGCATTTGTTCATTTGTTCATTTGTTCTTTTTCCCAATTCTTCATTTCTTCATTTGTTCAATTGTACAATTGTTCTTTGTTCATTTGTTCATTTGTTCATTTGTTGATTTGTTCATTTGTTCATTTGTTCAATAGTTAATTTGTTCAGTAGTTCAATAGTTCATTTGTTCATTTGTTCATTTGTTCATTTGTTCATTTGTTCATTTGTTCATTTGTTCATTTGTCCAATTCTTCATTTCTTCATTTGTTCATTTGTTCATTTGTTCATTTGGTCCTTTGTCCAATTCTTCATTTGTTCATTTGTTCATTTGTTCATTTGTTCATTCGTTCATTTGTTCACTTGTTCATTCGTTCATTCGTTCATTTGTTCATTTGTTCATTTGTTCATTTGTTCATTTGTTCATTTGTTCATTCGTTCATTCGTTCATTTGTTCATTTGTTCATTTGTTCATTTGTTCATTAGTTCATTTGTTCATTTGTTCATATGTTCAATAGCTCATTTGTTCATATGTTCAATAGCTCATTTGTTCGTTTGTTCAATACTTCATTTGTTCATTTGCTCTATTCTTCATTTGTTCATTTGTTCATTTGTTCATTTGTTCATTTGTTCATTTGTTCATTTGTGCATTTGTTCATTTGTTCACTTTTTCATTTGTTTATTTGTTCTTTTTCCCAATTCTTCATTTCTTCATTTGTTCAATTGTACAATTGTTAATTGTTCATTTGTTCATTTGTTCATTCGTTCATTCGTTTTATTTGTTTATTTGTTCATTCGTTCATTTGTTCATTTGTTCATTTGTTCATTTGTTCACTTGTTCATTTGGTCATTTGTTCATTTCATCATTTGTTCATTTGTTCATTTGTTCTGATGTTCATTTGTTCATTTGTTCATTTGTTCATTTTTTCATTCGTTCATTTGTTCATACGTTTTATTTGCTCATTTGTTCACTTGTTCACTTGTTCATTTGTTTATTCGTTCATTCGTTCATTTGTTCATTTGTTAATTTGTTCATTCGTTCATTCGTTTTATTTGTTCATATGTTCATTTGTTCATTTGGTCATTTGTTCATTTGTTCATTTGTTCATTTGTTCATTTGTTCATTTGTTCATTTGTTCATTTGTTCATTTGTTCATTTGTTCATTTGTTCATTTGTTCATTTGTTCATTTGTTCATTTGTTCATTTGTTCATTTGTTCATTTGTTCATTTGTTCATTTGTTCATTTGTTCATTTGTTCATTTGTTCATTTGTTCATTTGTTCAGATTTTCATTTGTTCATTTGTTCATTTGTTCATTTGCTCATTTGTTCATTTGTTCATTTGTTCATTTGTGCATTTGTTCATTTGATCACTTGTTCATTTGTTCATTTGTTCATTTATTCATTTGTTCATTTGGTCCTTTGTCCAATTCTTCATTTCTTCATTTCTTCATTTCTTCATTTGTTCACTTGTTCATTTGTTCATTTGGTCCTTTGTCCATTTCTTCATTTCTTCATTTGTTCATTTGTTCATTTGTTCCTTTGTTCATTTGTTCATTTGTTCATTTGTTCATTTGTTCAATAGTTCATTTGTTCATTTGTTCATTTGTTCAATAGTTCATTTGTTCATTTGTTCATTTGTTCATTTGTTTATTTGTTCATTTGTTCATTTGTTCAATAGTTCATTTGTTCATTTGTTCATTTGTTCATTTGTTTATTTGTTCATTTGTTCATTTGTTCAATTGTTCAATTTGTACATTTGTTCATTTGTTCATTTGTTCATTTGTTCATTTGTTCATATGTTCATTTGTTCATTTGTTCATTTGTTCACTTGTTCATTTGTTCATTTGTTAATTCGTTTTATTTGTTCATTTGTTCATTTGTTCATTTGTCCATTCATTTTATTTGTTCATATCTTCATTTGTTCATTAGTTCATTATTTCATTAGTTCATTAGTTCATTTGTTCACTTGTTCATTTGTTCAATTTGTTCATTTGTTCATTTGTTCATTTGTTCAATAGTTCATTTATTCATTTGTTCATTTGTTCATTTGTTCATTTGTTCATTTGTTCATTTGTTCATTTGATCATTTGTTCATTTGTTCATTTGTTCATTTGTTCATTTGTTCATTTGTTCATTTGTCCAATTCTTCATTTCTTCATTTCTTCATTTCTTCATTTCTTCATTTGTTCATTTGTTCATTTGGTCCTTTGTCCATTTCTTCATTTGTTTATTTGTTCATTTGTTCACTTGTTCATTTGTTCATTTGGTCCTTTGTCCATTTCTTCATTTGTTTATTTGTTCATTTGTTCATTTGTTCATTTGTTCATTTGTTCATTTGTTCCTTTGTTCATTTGTTCATTTGTTCATTTGTTCATTTGTTCAATAGTTCATTTGTTCATTTGTTCATTTGTTCATTTGTTCATTTGTTCATTTGTCCAATTCTTCGTTTCTTCATTTGTTCATTTGTTCACTTGTTCATTTGTTCATTTGTTCATTCGTTTTATTTGTTCATTTGTTCATTTGTTCATTTGTCCATTCATTTTATTTGTTCATATGTTCATTTGTTCATTAGTTCATTAGTTCATTTGTTCATTTGTTCATTTGTTCACTTGTGCATTTGTTCATTTGTTCTATTGTTCATTTGTTCATTTGTTCATTTGTGCATTTGTTCATTTGATCACTTGTTCATTTGTTCATTTGTTCAATTTGTTCATTTGTTGATTTGTTCATTTGTTCATTTGTTCATTTGTTCATTTGTTCATTTGTTCATTTGTTCATTTGTTCAGATGTTCATTTGTTCATTTGTTCATTTGTTCATTTGTTCATTTGTTCAGATGTTCATTTGTTCATTTGTTCATTTCATCATTTGTTCATTTGTTCACTTGTTCATTTGGTCATTTGTTCATTTCATCATTTGTTCATTTGTTCATTTGTTCATTTGTTCATTCGTTCATTCGTTTTATTTGTTCATATGTTCATTTGTTCAATTGTTCATTTGTTCATTTGTTCATTTGTTCATTTGTTCATTTGTTCATTCGTTTTATTTGTTCATTCGTTTTATTTGTTCATATGTACATTTGTTCATTAGTTCATTTGTTCATTTGTTCCTTTGTTCATATGTTCAGTAGCTCATTTGTTCATATGTTCAATAGCTCATTTGTTCATTTGTTCAATACTTCATTTGTTCATTTGTTCTATTGTTCATTTGTTCATTTGTGCATTTGTGCATTTGTTCATTTGTTCATTTGTTCTTTTTCCCAATTCTTCATTTCTTCATTTGTTCAATTGTACAATTGTTCTTTGTTCATTTGTTCATTTGTTCATTTGTTGATTTGTTCATTTGTTCATTTGTTCAATAGTTAATTTGTTCAGTAGTTCAATAGTTCATTTGTTCATTTGTTCATTTGTTCATTTGTTCATTTGTTCATTTGTTCATTTGTTCATTTGTCCAATTCTTCATTTCTTCATTTGTTCATTTGTTCATTTGTTCATTTGGTCCTTTGTCCAATTCTTCATTTGTTCATTTGTTCATTTGTTCATTTGTTCATTCGTTCATTTGTTCACTTGTTCATTCGTTCATTCGTTCATTTGTTCATTTGTTCATTTGTTCATTTGTTCATTTGTTCATTTGTTCATTCGTTCATTCGTTCATTTGTTCATTTGTTCATTTGTTCATTTGTTCATTTGTTCATTTGTTCATATGTTCAATAGCTCATTTGTTCATATGTTCAATAGCTCATTTGTTCGATTGTTCAATACTTCATTTGTTCATTTGCTCTATTCTTCATTTGTTCATTTGTTCATTTGTTCATTTGTTCATTTGTTCATTTGTTCATTTGTGCATTTGTTCATTTGTTCACTTTTTCATTTGTTTATTTGTTCTTTTTCCCAATTCTTCATTTCTTCATTTGTTCAATTGTACAATTGTTAATTGTTCATTTGTTCATTTGTTCATTCGTTCATTCGTTTTATTTGTTTATTTGTTCATTTGTTCATTTGTTCATTTGTTCATTTGTTCATTTGTTCACTTGTTCATTTGGTCATTTGTTCATTTCATCATTTGTTCATTTGTTCATTTGTTCTGATGTTCATTTGTTCATTTGTTCATTTGTTCATTTTTTCATTCGTTCATTTGTTCATTCGTTTTATTTGCTCATTTGTTCACTTGTTCACTTGTTCATTTGTTTATTCGTTCATTCGTTCATTTGTTCATTTGTTAATTTGTTCATTCGTTCATTCGTTTTATTTGTTCATATGTTCATTTGTTCATTTGGTCATTTGTTCATTTGTTCATTTGTTCATTTGTTCATTTGTTCATTTGTTCATTTGTTCATTTGTTCATTTGTTCATTTGTTCATTTGTTCATTTGTTCATTTGTTCATTTGTTCATTTGTTCATTTGTTCATTTGTTCATTTGTTCATTTGTTCATTTGTTCATTTGTTCATTTGTTCATTTGTTCATTTGTTCATTTGTTCATTTGTGCATTTGTTCATTTGTTCAGATTTTCATTTGTTCATTTGTTCATTTGTTCATTTGTGCATTTGTTCATTTGATCACTTGTTCATTTGTCCAATTCTTCATTTCTTCATTTCTTCATTTGTTCACTTGTTCATTTGTTCATTTGGTCCTTTGTCCATTTCTTCATTTCTTCATTTCTTCATTTGTTCATTTGTTCCTTTGTTCATTTGTTCATTTGTTCATTTGTTCATTTGTTCAATAGTTCATTTGTTCATTTGTTCATTTGTTCAATAGTTCATTTGTTCAGATGTTCATTTGTTCAGATGTTCATTTGCTCATTTGTTCATTTGTTCATTTGTTCATTTGTTCATTTGTTCATTTGTTCATTTGTTCATTTGTTCATTTGTTCATTTGTTCATTTGTTCATTTGTTCATTTGTTCATTTGTTCATTTGTTCATTTGTTCATTTGTTCATTTGTTCATTTGTTCATTTGTTCATTTGTTCATTTGTTCATTTGTTCATTTGTTCATTTGTTCGTTTGTTCACTTGTTCATTTGTTCATTTGTTCATTTGTTCATTTGTTCATTTGTTCATTTGTTCATTTGTTCATTTGTTCATTTGTTCATATGTTCAATAGCTCATTTGTTCATTTGTTCAATTTTACAATTGTTATTTGTTCATTTGTTCATTTGTTCATTTGTTCATTTGTTCATTTGTTCATTTGTTCATTTGTTCATTTGTTCATTTGTTCATTTGTTCATTTGTTCATTTGTTCATTTGTTCATTTGTTCATTTGTTCATTTGTTCATTTGTTCATTTGTTCATTCGTTCATTCGTTCATTTGTTCATTCGTTTTATTTGCTCATTTGTTCACTTGTTCACTTGTTCATTTGTTCATTCGTTCATTCGTTCATTTGTTCATTTGTTAATTTGTTCATTTGTTCATTTGTTCATTTGTTCATTTGTTCATTTGTTCATTTGTTCATTTGTTCATTTGTTCAATTTGTTCATTTTTTCATTTGTTCATTTGGTCCTTTGTCCATTTCTTAATTTCTACATTTCTTCATTTGTTCATTTGTTCACTTGTTCACTTGTTCATTTGTTCATTTGTTCATTTGTTCATTTGTTCAATAGTTCCTTTGTTCATTTGTTCAATAGTTCATTTGTTCATTTGTTCATTTGTTCATTTGTTCATTAGTTCATTTGTTCATTAGTTCATTTGTTCATTTGTTCATTTGTTCATTTGTTCATTTGTTCATTTGTTCATATGTTCAGTAGCTCATTTGTTCATATGTTCAGTAGCTCATTTGTTCATATGTTCAATAGCTCATTTGTTCATTTGTTCAATACTTCATTTGTTCATTTGTTCATTTGTGCATTTGTTCATTTGTTCACTTGTTCATTTGTTCATTTGTTCTTTTTCCCAATTCTTCATTTCTTCATTTGTTCAATTGTACAATTGTTCTTTGTTCATTTGTTCATTTGTTCATTTGTTCATTTGTTCATTTGTTCATTTGTTCACTTGTTCATTCGTTCATTTGTTCATTTGTTCATTTGTTCATTTGTTCATTTGTTCATTTGTTCATTTGTTCATTTGTTCATTTGTTCATTTGTTCATTTGTTCATTTGTTCATTTGTTCATTTGTTCATTTGTTCATTTGTTCATTTGTTCATTTGTTCATTTGTTCATTTGTTCATTTGTTCATTTGTTCATTTGTTCATTTGTTCATTTGTTCATTTGTTCATTTGTTCATTTGTTCATTTGTTCATTTGTTCATTTGTTCATTTGTTCATTTGTTCATTTGTTCATTTGTTCATTTGTTCATTTGTTCATTTGTTCATTTGTTCATTTGTTCATTTGTTCATTTGTTCATTTGTTCATTTGTTCATTTGTTCATTTGTTCATTTGTTCATTTGTTCATTTGTTCATTTGTTCATTTGTTCATTTGTTCATTTGTTCATTTGTTCATTTGTTCATTTGTTCATTTGTTCATTTGTTCATTTGTTCATTTGTTCATTTGTTCATTTGTTCATTTGTTCAATTTGTTCATTTTTTCATTTGTTCATTTGGTCCTTTGTCCATTTCTTAATTTCTACATTTCTTCATTTGTTCATTTGTTCACTTGTTCACTTGTTCATTTGTTCATTTGTTCATTTGTTCATTTGTTCAATAGTTCCTTTGTTCATTTGTTCAATAGTTCATTTGTTCATTTGTTCATTTGTTCATTTGTTCATTTGTTCATTTGTTCATTTGTTCATTTGTTCATTTGTTTATTTGTTCATTTGTTCATTTGTTCATTTGTTCATTTGTTCATTTGTTCATTTGTTCATTTGTTCATTTGTTCATTTGTTCATTTGTTCATTTGTTCATTTGTTCATTTGTTCATTTGTTCATTTGTTCATTTGTTCATTTGTTCATTTGTTCATTTGTTCATTTGTTCATTTGTTCATTTGTTCATTTGTTCATTTGTTCATTTGTTCATTTGTTCATTTGTTCATTTGTTCATTTGTTCATATGTTCAGCAGCTCATTTGTTCATATGTTCAGTAGCTCATTTGTTCATATGTTCAATAGCTCATTTGTTCATTTGTTCAATACTTCATTTGTTCATTTGTTCATTTGTGCATTTGTTCATTTGTTCACTTGTTCATTTGTTCATTTGTTCTTTTTCCCAATTCTTCATTTCTTCATTTGTTCAATTGTACAATTGTTCTTTGTTCATTTGTTCATTTGTTCATTTGTTCATTTGTTCATTTGTTCACTTGTTCATTCGTTCATTTGTTCATTTGTTCATTTGTTCATTTGTTCATTTGTTCATTTGTTCATTTGTTCATTTGTTTATTTGTACATTTGTTCATTTGTTCATTTGTTCATTTGTTCAATAGCTCATTTGTTCATTTGTTCATTTGTTCATTTGTTCATTTGTTCATTCGTTCATTCGTTCATTCGTTCATTTGTTCATTTGTTCATTTGTTCATTTGTTCATTAGTTCATTTGTTCATTTGTTCATTTGTCCATTTCTTCATTTGTTCATTTGTTCATTTGTTCATTTGTTCATTTGTTCATTTGTTCAATAGTTCATTTGTTCATTTGTTCATTTATTCATTTGTTCATTTGTTCATTTGTTCCTTTGTTCATTTGTTCATTTGTTCATTTGTTCATTTGTTCAATAGTTCATTTGTTCATTTGTTCATTTGTTCAGATGTTCATTTGTTCATTTGTTCATTTGTTCATTTGTTCATTTGTTCATTTGTTCAGATGTTCATTTGTTCATTTGTTCATTTCATCATTTGTTCATTTGTTCACTTGTTCATTTGGTCATTTGTTCATTTCATCATTTGTTCATTTGTTCATTTGTTCATTTGTTCATTCGTTCATTCGTTTTATTTGTTCATATGTTCATTTGTTCAATTGTTCATTTGTTCATTTGTTCATTTGTTCATTTGTTCATTTGTTCATTCGTTTTATTTGTTCATTCGTTTTATTTGTTCATATGTACATTTGTTCATTAGTTCATTTGTTCATTTGTTCCTTTGTTCATATGTTCAGTAGCTCATTTGTTCATATGTTCAATAGCTCATTTGTTCATTTGTTCAATACTTCATTTGTTCATTTGTTCTATTGTTCATTTGTTCATTTGTGCATTTGTGCATTTGTTCATTTGTTCATTTGTTCTTTTTCCCAATTCTTCATTTCTTCATTTGTTCAATTGTACAATTGTTCTTTGTTCATTTGTTCATTTGTTCATTTGTTGATTTGTTCATTTGTTCATTTGTTCAATAGTTAATTTGTTCATTTGTTGATTTGTTCATTTGTTCATTTGTTCAATAGTTAATTTGTTCAGTAGTTCAATAGTTCATTTGTTCATTTGTTCATTTGTTCATTTGTTCATTTGTTCATTTGTTCATTTGTCCAATTCTTCATTTCTTCATTTGTTCATTTGTTCATTTGTTCATTTGGTCCTTTGTCCAATTCTTCATTTGTTCATTTGTTCATTTGTTCATTTGTTCATTCGTTCATTTGTTCACTTGTTCATTCGTTCATTCGTTCATTTGTTCATTTGTTCATTTGTTCATTTGTTCATTTGTTCATTTGTTCATTTGTTCATTTGTTCATTTGTTCATTTGTTCATTTGTTCATTTGTTCATTTGTTCATTTGTTCATTTGTTCATTTGTTCATTTGTTCATTTGTTCATTTGTTCATTTGTTCATTTGTTCATATGTTCAATAGCTCATTTGTTCATTTGTTCAATACTTCATTTGTTCATTTGTTCATTTGTGCATTTGTTCATTTGTTCACTTGTTCATTTGTTCATTTGTTCTTTTTCCCAATTCTTCATTTCTTCATTTGTTCAATTGTACAATTGTTCTTTGTTCATTTGTTCATTTGTTCATTTGTTCATTTGTTCATTTCTTCATTTGTTCAATTGTTCACTTGTTCATTTGTTCATTTGTTCTTTTTCCCAATTCTTCATTTCTTCATTTGTTCAATAGTACAATTGTTCTTTGTTCATTTGTTCATTTGTTCATTTGTTCATTTGTTCATTTGTTCATTTGTTCATTTGTTCACTTGTTCATTCGTTCATTTGTTCATTTGTTCATTTGTTCATTTGTTCATTTGTTCATTTGTTCATTTGTTCATTTGTTCATTTGTTCATTTGTTCATTTGTTCATTTGTTCATTTGTTCATTTGTTCATTTGTTCATTTGTTCATTTGTTCATTTGTTCATTTGTTCATTTGTTCATTTGTTCATTTGTTCATTTGTTCATTTGTTCATTTGTTCATTTGTTCATTTGTTCATTTGTTCATTTGTTCATTTGTTCATTTGTTCATTTGTTCATTTGTTCATTTGTTCATTTGTTCATTTGTTCATTTGTTCATTTGTTCATTTGTTCATTTGTTCATTTGTTCATTTGTTCATTTGTTCATTTGTTCATTTGTTCATTTGTTCATTTGTTCATTTGTTCATTTGTTCATTTGTTCATTTGTTCATTTGTTCATTTGTTCATTTGTTCATTTGTTCAATTTGTTCATTTTTTCATTTGTTCATTTGGTCCTTTGTCCATTTCTTAATTTCTACATTTCTTCATTTGTTCATTTGTTCACTTGTTCACTTGTTCATTTGTTCATTTGTTCATTTGTTCATTTGTTCAATAGTTCCTTTGTTCATTTGTTCAATAGTTCATTTGTTCATTTGTTCATTTGTTCATTTGTTCATTTGTTCATTTGTTCATTTGTTCATTTGTTCATTTGTTTATTTGTTCATTTGTTCATTTGTTCATTTGTTCATTTGTTCATTTGTTCATTTGTTCATTTGTTCATTTGTTCATTTGTTCATTTGTTCATTTGTTCATTTGTTCATTTGTTCATTTGTTCATTTGTTCATTTGTTCATTTGTTCATTTGTTCATTTGTTCATTTGTTCATTTGTTCATTTGTTCATTTGTTCATTTGTTCATTTGTTCATTTGTTCATTTGTTCATATGTTCAGCAGCTCATTTGTTCATATGTTCAGTAGCTCATTTGTTCATATGTTCAATAGCTCATTTGTTCATTTGTTCAATACTTCATTTGTTCATTTGTTCATTTGTGCATTTGTTCATTTGTTCACTTGTTCATTTGTTCATTTGTTCTTTTTCCCAATTCTTCATTTCTTCATTTGTTCAATTGTACAATTGTTCTTTGTTCATTTGTTCATTTGTTCATTTGTTCATTTGTTCATTTGTTCACTTGTTCATTCGTTCATTTGTTCATTTGTTCATTTGTTCATTTGTTCATTTGTTCATTTGTTCATTTGTTCATTTGTTTATTTGTACATTTGTTCATTTGTTCATTTGTTCATTTGTTCAATAGCTCATTTGTTCATTTGTTCATTTGTTCATTTGTTCATTTGTTCATTCGTTCATTCGTTCATTCGTTCATTTGTTCATTTGTTCATTTGTTCATTTGTTCATTTGTTCATTAGTTCATTTGTTCATTTGTTCATTTGTCCATTTCTTCATTTGTTCATTTGTTCATTTGTTCATTTGTTCATTTGTTCATTTGTTCAATAGTTCATTTGTTCATTTGTTCATTTATTCATTTGTTCATTTGTTCATTTGTTCCTTTGTTCATTTGTTCATTTGTTCATTTGTTCATTTGTTCAATAGTTCATTTGTTCATTTGTTCATTTGTTCAGATGTTCATTTGTTCATTTGTTCATTTGTTCATTTGTTCATTTGTTCATTTGTTCATTTGTTCAGATGTTCATTTGTTCATTTGTTCATTTCATCATTTGTTCATTTGTTCACTTGTTCATTTGGTCATTTGTTCATTTCATCATTTGTTCATTTGTTCATTTGTTCATTTGTTCATTCGTTCATTCGTTTTATTTGTTCATATGTTCATTTGTTCAATTGTTCATTTGTTCATTTGTTCATTTGTTCATTTGTTCATTTGTTCATTCGTTTTATTTGTTCATTCGTTTTATTTGTTCATATGTACATTTGTTCATTAGTTCATTTGTTCATTTGTTCCTTTGTTCATATGTTCAGTAGCTCATTTGTTCATATGTTCAATAGCTCATTTGTTCATTTGTTCAATACTTCATTTGTTCATTTGTTCTATTGTTCATTTGTTCATTTGTGCATTTGTGCATTTGTTCATTTGTTCATTTGTTCTTTTTCCCAATTCTTCATTTCTTCATTTGTTCAATTGTACAATTGTTCTTTGTTCATTTGTTCATTTGTTCATTTGTTGATTTGTTCATTTGTTCATTTGTTCAATAGTTAATTTGTTCAGTAGTTCAATAGTTCATTTGTTCATTTGTTCATTTGTTCATTTGTTCATTTGTTCATTTGTTCATTTGTCCAATTCTTCATTTCTTCATTTGTTCATTTGTTCATTTGTTCATTTGGTCCTTTGTCCAATTCTTCATTTGTTCATTTGTTCATTTGTTCATTTGTTCATTCGTTCATTTGTTCACTTGTTCATTCGTTCATTCGTTCATTTGTTCATTTGTTCATTTGTTCATTTGTTCATTTGTTCATTTGTTCATTCGTTCATTCGTTCATTTGTTCATTTGTTCATTTGTTCATTTGTTCATTTGTTCATTAGTTCATTTGTTCATTTGTTCATATGTTCAATAGCTCATTTGTTCATATGTTCAATAGCTCATTTGTTCGTTTGTTCAATACTTCATTTGTTCATTTGCTCTATTCTTCATTTGTTCATTTGTTCATTTGTTCATTTGTTCATTTGTTCATTTGTTCATTTGTGCATTTGTTCATTTGTTCACTTTTTCATTTGTTTATTTGTTCTTTTTCCCAATTCTTCATTTCTTCATTTGTTCAATTGTACAATTGTTAATTGTTCATTTGTTCATTTGTTCATTTGTTCATTCGTTCATTCGTTTTATTTGTTTATTTGTTCATTTGTTCATTTGTTCATTTGTTCATTTGTTCATTTGTTCACTTGTTCATTTGGTCATTTGTTCATTTCATCATTTGTTCATTTGTTCATTTGTTCTGATGTTCATTTGTTCATTTGTTCATTTGTTCATTTTTTCATTCGTTCATTTGTTCATTCGTTTTATTTGCTCATTTGTTCACTTGTTCACTTGTTCATTTGTTTATTCGTTCATTCGTTCATTTGTTCATTTGTTAATTTGTTCATTCGTTCATTCGTTTTATTTGTTCATATGTTCATTTGTTCATTTGGTCATTTGTTCATTTGTTCATTTGTTCATTTGTTCATTTGTTCATTTGTTCATTTGTTCATTTGTTCATTTGTTCATTTGTTCATTTGTTCATTTGTTCATTTGTTCATTTGTTCATTTGTTCATTTGTTCATTTGTTCATTTGTTCATTTGTTCATTTGTTCATTTGTTCAGATTTTCATTTGTTCATTTGTGCATTTGTTCATTTGTTCAGATTTTCATTTGTTCATTTGTTCATTTGTGCATTTGTTCATTTGATCACTTGTTCATTTGTCCAATTCTTCATTTCTTCATTTCTTCATTTGTTCACTTGTTCATTTGTTCATTTGGTCCTTTGTCCATTTCATCATTTCTTCATTTGTTCATTTGTTCATTTGTTCCTTTGTTCATTTGTTCATTTGTTCATTTGTTCATTTGTTCAATAGTTCATTTGTTCATTTGTTCATTTGTTCAATAGTTCATTTGTTCAGATGTTCATTTGTTCAGATGTTCATTTGCTCATTTGTTCATTTGTTCATTTGTTCATTTGTTCATTTGTTCATTTGTTCATTTGTTCATTTGTTCATTTGTTCATTTGTTCATTTGTTCATTTGTTCATTTGTTCATTTGTTCATTTGTTCATTTGTTCATTTGTTCATTTGTTCATTTGTTCATTTGTTCATTTGTTCATTTGTTCATTTGTTCATTTGTTCATTTGTTCACTTGTTCATTTGTTCATTTGTTCATTTGTTCATTTGTTCATTTGTTCATTTGTTCATTTGTTCATATGTTCAATAGCTCATTTGTTCATTTGTTCAATTTTACAATTGTTATTTGTTCATTTGTTCATTTGTTCATTTGTTCATTTGTTCATTTGTTCATTTGTTCATTTGTTCATTTGTTCATTTGTTCATTTGTTCATTTGTTCATTTGTTCATTTGTTCATTCGTTCATTCGTTCATTTGTTCATTCGTTTTATTTGCTCATTTGTTCACTTGTTCACTTGTTCATTTGTTCATTCGTTCATTCGTTCATTTGTTCATTTGTTAATTTGTTCATTTGTTCATTTGTTCATTTGTTCATTTGTTCATTTGTTCATTTGTTCATTTGTTCATTTGTTCAATTTGTTCATTTTTTCATTTGTTCATTTGGTCCTTTGTCCATTTCTTAATTTCTACATTTCTTCATTTGTTCATTTGTTCACTTGTTCACTTGTTCATTTGTTCATTTGTTCATTTGTTCATTTGTTCAATAGTTCCTTTGTTCATTTGTTCAATAGTTCATTTGTTCATTTGTTCATTTGTTCATTTGTTCATTAGTTCATTTGTTCATTAGTTCATTTGTTCATTTGTTCATTTGTTCATTTGTTCATTTGTTCATTTGTTCATATGTTCAGTAGCTCATTTGTTCATATGTTCAGTAGCTCATTTGTTCATATGTTCAATAGCTCATTTGTTCATTTGTTCAATACTTCATTTGTTCATTTGTTCATTTGTGCATTTGTTCATTTGTTCACTTGTTCATTTGTTCATTTGTTCTTTTTCCCAATTCTTCATTTCTTCATTTGTTCAATTGTACAATTGTTCTTTGTTCATTTGTTCATTTGTTCATTTGTTCATTTGTTCATTTGTTCATTTGTTCACTTGTTCATTCGTTCATTTGTTCATTTGTTCATTTGTTCATTTGTTCATTTGTTCATTTGTTCATTTGTTCATTTCTTCATTTGTTCATTTGTTCATTTGTTCATTTGTTCATTTGTTCATTTGTTCATTTGTTCATTTGTTCATTTGTTCATTTGTTCATTTGTTCATTTGTTCATTTGTTCATTTGTTCATTTGTTCATTTGTTCATTTGTTCATTTGTTCATTTGTTCATTTGTTCATTTGTTCATTTGTTCATTTGTTCATTTGTTCATTTGTTCATTTGTTCATTTGTTCATTTGTTCATTTGTTCATTTGTTCATTTGTTCATTTGTTCATTTGTTCATTTGTTCATTTGTTCATTTGTTCATTTGTTCATTTGTTCATTTGTTCATTTGTTCATTTGTTCATTTGTTCATTTGTTCATTTGTTCATTTGTTCATTTGTTCATTTGTTCATTTGTTCATTTGTTCATTTGTTCATTTGTTCATTTGTTCATTTGTTCATTTGTTCATTTGTTCATTTGTTCATTTGTTCATTTGTTCATTTGTTCATTTGTCCAATTTGTTCATTTTTTCATTTGTTCATTTGGTCCTTTGTCCATTTCTTAATTTCTACATTTCTTCATTTGTTCATTTGTTCACTTGTTCACTTGTTCATTTGTTCATTTGTTCATTTGTTCATTTGTTCAATAGTTCCTTTGTTCATTTGTTCAATAGTTCATTTGTTCATTTGTTCATTTGTTCATTTGTTCATTTGTTCATTTGTTCATTTGTTCATTTGTTCATTTGTTTATTTGTTCATTTGTTCATTTGTTCATTTGTTCATTTGTTCATTTGTTCATTTGTTCATTTGTTCATTTGTTCATTTGTTCATTTGTTCATTTGTTCATTTGTTCATTTGTTCATTTGTTCATTTGTTCATTTGTTCATTTGTTCATTTGTTCATTTGTTCATTTGTTCATTTGTTCATTTGTTCATTTGTTCATTTGTTCATTTGTTCATTTGTTCATTTGTTCATTTGTTCATTTGTTCATTTGTTCATTTGTTCATTTGTTCATTTGTTCATTTGTTCATATGTTCAGCAGCTCATTTGTTCATATGTTCAGTAGCTCATTTGTTCATATGTTCAATAGCTCATTTGTTCATTTGTTCAATACTTCATTTGTTCATTTGTTCATTTGTGCATTTGTTCATTTGTTCACTTGTTCATTTGTTCATTTGTTCTTTTTCCCAATTCTTCATTTCTTCATTTGTTCAATTGTACAATTGTTCTTTGTTCATTTGTTCATTTGTTCATTTGTTCATTTGTTCATTTGTTCACTTGTTCATTCGTTCATTTGTTCATTTGTTCATTTGTTCATTTGTTCATTTGTTCATTTGTTCATTTGTTTATTTGTACATTTGTTCATTTGTTCATTTGTTCATTTGTTCAATAGCTCATTTGTTCATTTGTTCATTTGTTCATTTGTTCATTTGTTCATTCGTTCATTCGTTCATTCGTTCATTTGTTCATTTGTTCATTTGTTCATTTGTTCATTTGTTCATTAGTTCATTTGTTCATTTGTTCATTTGTCCATTTCTTCATTTGTTCATTTGTTCATTTGTTCATTTGTTCATTTGTTCAATAGTTCATTTGTTCATTTGTTCATTTATTCATTTGTTCATTTGTTCATTTGTTCCTTTGTTCATTTGTTCATTTGTTCATTTGTTCATTTGTTCAATAGTTCATTTGTTCATTTGTTCATTTGTTCATTTGTTCATTTGTTCATTTGTTCATTTGTTCATTTGTTCATTTGTTCATTTGTTCATTTGTTCATTTGTTCATTTGTTCAGATTTTCATTTGTTCATTTGTTCATTTGTTCATTTGCTCATTTGTTCATTTGTTCATTTGTTCATTTGTGCATTTGTTCATTTGATCACTTGTTCATTTGTTCATTTGTTCATTTATTCATTTGTTCATTTGGTCCTTTGTCCAATTCTTCATTTCTTCATTTCTTCATTTCTTCATTTGTTCACTTGTTCATTTGTTCATTTGGTCCTTTGTCCATTTCTTCATTTCTTCATTTGTTCATTTGTTCATTTGTTCCTTTGTTCATTTGTTCATTTGTTCATTTGTTCATTTGTTCATTTGTTCAATAGTTCATTTGTTCATTTGTTCATTTGTTCAATAGTTCATTTGTTCATTTGTTCATTTGTTCATTTGTTTATTTGTTCATTTGTTCATTTGTTCAATAGTTCATTTGTTCATTTGTTCATTTGTTCATTTGTTTATTTGTTCATTTGTTCATTTGTTCAATTGTTCAATTTGTACATTTGTTCATTTGTTCATTTGTTCATTTGTTCATTTGTTCATATGTTCATTTGTTCATTTGTTCATTTGTTCACTTGTTCATTTGTTCATTTGTTAATTCGTTTTATTTGTTCATTTGTTCATTTGTTCATTTGTCCATTCATTTTATTTGTTCATATCTTCATTTGTTCATTAGTTCATTATTTCATTAGTTCATTAGTTCATTTGTTCACTTGTTCATTTGTTCAATTTGTTCATTTGTTCATTTGTTCATTTGTTCAATAGTTCATTTGTTCATTTGTTCATTTGTTCATTTGTTCATTTGTTCATTTGTTCATTTGTTCATTTGATCATTTGTTCATTTGTTCATTTGTTCATTTGTTCATTTGTTCATTTGTTCATTTGTCCAATTCTTCATTTCTTCATTTCTTCATTTCTTCATTTCTTCATTTGTTCATTTGTTCATTTGTTCATTTGGTCCTTTGTCCATTTCTTCATTTGTTTATTTGTTCATTTGTTCACTTGTTCATTTGTTCATTTGGTCCTTTGTCCATTTCTTCATTTGTTTATTTGTTCATTTGTTCATTTGTTCATTTGTTCATTTGTTCATTTGTTCCTTTGTTCATTTGTTCATTTGTTCATTTGTTCATTTGTTCAATAGTTCATTTGTTCATTTGTTCATTTGTTCATTTGTTCATTTGTCCAATTCTTCGTTTCTTCATTTGTTCATTTGTTCACTTGTTCATTTGTTCATTTGTTCATTCGTTTTATTTGTTCATTTGTTCATTTGTTCATTTGTCCATTCATTTTATTTGTTCATATGTTCATTTGTTCATTAGTTCATTAGTTCATTTGTTCATTTGTTCATTTGTTCACTTGTGCATTTGTTCATTTGTTCTATTGTTCATTTGTTCATTTGTTCATTTGTGCATTTGTTCATTTGATCACTTGTTCATTTGTTCATTTGTTCAATTTGTTCATTTGTTGATTTGTTCATTTGTTCATTTGTTCATTTGTTCATTTGTTCATTTGTTCATTTGTTCAGATGTTCATTTGTTCATTTGTTCATTTGTTGATTTGTTCATTTGTTCATTTGTTCATTTGTTCATTTGTTCATTTGTTCAGATGTTCATTTGTTCATTTGTTCATTTCATCATTTGTTCATTTGTTCACTTGTTCATTTGGTCATTTGTTCATTTCATCATTTGTTCATTTGTTCATTTGTTCATTTGTTCATTCGTTCATTCGTTTTATTTGTTCATATGTTCATTTGTTCAATTGTTCATTTGTTCATTTGTTCATTTGTTCATTTGTTCATTTGTTCATTCGTTTTATTTGTTCATTCGTTTTATTTGTTCATATGTACATTTGTTCATTAGTTCATTTGTTCATTTGTTCATTTGTTCCTTTGTTCATATGTTCAGTAGCTCATTTGTTCATATGTTCAATAGCTCATTTGTTCATTTGTTCAATACTTCATTTGTTCATTTGTTCTATTGTTCATTTGTTCATTTGTGCATTTGTGCATTTGTTCATTTGTTCATTTGTTCTTTTTCCCAATTCTTCATTTCTTCATTTGTTCAATTGTACAATTGTTCTTTGTTCATTTGTTCATTTGTTCATTTGTTCATTTGTTGATTTGTTCATTTGTTCATTTGTTCAATAGTTAATTTGTTCAGTAGTTCAATAGTTCATTTGTTCATTTGTTCATTTGTTCATTTGTTCATTTGTTCATTTGTTCATTTGTTCATTTGTTCATTTGTTCATTTGTTCATTTGTTCATTTGTTCATTTGTTCATTTGTTCATTTGTCCAATTCTTCATTTCTTCATTTGTTCATTTGTTCATTTGTTCATTTGGTCCTTTGTCCAATTCTTCATTTGTTCATTTGTTCATTTGTTCATTTGTTCATTCGTTCATTTGTTCACTTGTTCATTCGTTCATTCGTTCATTTGTTCATTTGTTCATTTGTTCATTTGTTCATTTGTTCATTTGTTCATTCGTTCATTCGTTCATTTGTTCATTTGTTCATTTGTTCATTTGTTCATTTGTTCATTTGTTCATTTGTTCATTTGTTCACTTGTTCATTTGGTCATTTGTTCATTTCATCATTTGTTCATTTGTTCATTTGTTCTGATGTTCATTTGTTCATTTGTTCATTTTTTCATTCGTTCATTTGTTCATTCGTTTTATTTGCTCATTTGTTCACTTGTTCACTTGTTCATTTGTTTATTCGTTCATTCGTTCATTTGTTCATTTGTTAATTTGTTCATTCGTTCATTCGTTTTATTTGTTCATATGTTCATTTGTTCATTTGGTCATTTGTTCATTTGTTCATTTGTTCATTTGTTCATTTGTTCATTTGTTCATTTGTTCATTTGTTCATTTGTTCATTTGTTCATTTGTTCATTTGTTCATTTGTTCAGATTTTCATTTGTTCATTTGTTCATTTGTTCATTTGTTCATTTGTTCATTTGTGCATTTGTTCATTTGATCACTTGTTCATTTGTCCAATTCTTCATTTCTTCATTTCTTCATTTGTTCACTTGTTCATTTGTTCATTTGGTCCTTTGTCCATTTCTTCATTTCTTCATTTGTTCATTTGTTCATTTGTCCATTTCTTCATTTCTTCATTTGTTCATTTGTTCATTTGTTCCTTTGTTCATTTGTTCATTTGTTCATTTGTTCATTTGTTCAATAGTTCATTTGTTCATTTGTTCATTTGTTCAATAGTTCATTTGTTCAGATGTTCATTTGTTCAGATGTTCATTTGCTCATTTGTTCATTTGTTCATTTGTTCATTTGTTCATTTGTTCATTTGTTCATTTGTTCATTTGTTCATTTGTTCATTTGTTCATTTGTTCATTTGTTCATTTGTTCATTTGTTCATTTGTTCATTTGTTCATTTGTTCATTTGTTCACTTGTTCATTTGTTCATTTGTTCATTTGTTCATTTGTTCATTTGTTCATTTGTTCATTTGTTCATTTGTTCATTTGTTCATATGTTCAATAGCTCATTTGTTCATTTGTTCAATTTTACAATTGTTATTTGTTCATTTGTTCATTTGTTCATTTGTTCATTTGTTCATTTGTTCATTTGTTCATTTGTTCATTTGTTCATTTGTTCATTTGTTCATTTGTTCATTTGTTCATTTGTTCATTTGTTCATTTGTTCATTTGTTCATTTGTTCATTTGTTCATTTGTTCATTTGTTCATTCGTTCATTTGTTCATTCGTTTTATTTGCTCATTTGTTCACTTGTTCACTTGTTCATTTGTTCATTCGTTCATTCGTTCATTTGTTCATTTGTTAATTTGTTCATTTGTTCATTTGTTCATTTGTTCATTTGTTCATTTGTTCATTTGTTCATTTGTTCAATTTGTTCATTTTTTCATTTGTTCATTTGGCCCTTTGTCCATTTCTTAATTTCTACATTTCTTCATTTGTTCATTTGTTCACTTGTTCACTTGTTCATTTGTTCATTTGTTCATTTGTTCATTTGTTCAATAGTTCCTTTGTTCATTTGTTCAATAGTTCATTTGTTCATTTGTTCATTTGTTCATTTGTTCATTAGTTCATTTGTTCATTAGTTCATTTGTTCATTTGTTCATTTGTTCATTTGTTCATTTGTTCATTTGTTCATTTGTTCATATGTTCAGTAGCTCATTTGTTCATATGTTCAGTAGCTCATTTGTTCATATGTTCAATAGCTCATTTGTTCATTTGTTCAATACTTCATTTGTTCATTTGTTCATTTGTGCATTTGTTCATTTGTTCACTTGTTCATTTGTTCATTTGTTCTTTTTCCCAATTCTTCATTTCTTCATTTGTTCTTTTTCCCAATTCTTCATTTCTTCATTTGTTCAATTGTACAATTGTTCTTTGTTCATTTGTTCATTTGTTCATTTGTTCATTTGTTCATTTGTTCATTTGTTCATTTGTTCATTTGTTCATTTGTTCATTTGTTCATTTGTTCATTTGTTCATTTGTTCATTTGTTCATTTGTTCATTTGTTCATTTGTTCATTTGTTCATTTGTTCATTTGTTCATTTGTTCATTTGTTCATTTGTTCATTTGTTCATTTGTTCATTTGTTCATTTGTTCATTTGTTCATTTGTTCATTTGTTCATTTGTTCATTTGTTCATTTGTTCATTTGTTCATTTGTTCATTTGTTCATTTGTTCATTTGTTCATTTGTTCATTTGTTCATTTGTTCATTTGTTCATTTGTTCATTTGTTCATTTGTTCATTTGTTCATTTGTTCATTTGTTCATTTGTTCATTTGTTCATTTGTTCATTTGTTCATTTGTTCATTTGTTCATTTATTCATTTGTTCAATAGTTCATTTGTTCATTTGTTCAATAGTTCATTTGTTCATTTGTTCATTTGTTCATTTGTTCATTAGTTCATTTGTTCATTAGTTCAATTGTTCATTTGTGCATTAGTTCATTTGTTCATTTGTTCATTAGTTCATTTGTTCATTTGTTCATTTGTTCATTAGTTCATTTGTTCATTTGTTCATTTGTTCATTTGTTCATTTGTTCATATGTTCAGTAGCTCATTTGTTCATATGTTCAGTAGCTCATTTGTTCATATGTTCAGTAGCTCATTTGTTCATATGTTCAATAGCTCATTTGTTCATTTGTTCAATACTTCATTTGTTCATTTGTTCATTTGTTCATTTGTGCATTTGTTCATTTGTTCACTTGTTCATTTGTTCATTTGTTCTTTTTCCCAATTCTTCATTTCTTCATTTGTTCATTTGTTCATTTGTTCATTTGTTCACTTGTTCATTTGTTCATTTGTTCATTTGTTCATTTGTTCATTTGTTCATTTGTTCATTTGTTCATTTGTTTATTTGTTCATTTGTTCATTTGTTCATTTGTTCATTTGTTCATTTGTTCATTTGTTCATTTGTTCATTTGTTCATTTGTTCATTTGTTCATTTGTTCATTTGTTCATTTGTTCACTTGTTCACTTGTTCATTTGTTCATTCGTTCATTCGTTCATTCGTTCATTCGTTCATTTGTTCATTTGTTCATTTGTTCACTTGTTCATTTGGTCATTTGTTCATTTCATCATTTGTTCATTTGTTCATTTGTTCATTTGTTCATTTGTTCATTTGTTCATTTGTTCATTTGTTCATTTGTTCATTTGTTCATTTGTTCATATGTTCATTTGTTCATTTGTTCATTTGTTCATTTGTTCATTTGTTCATTTGTTCATTTGTTCATTTGTTCATTTGTCCATTTGTTCATTTGTTCATTTGTTCATTTGTTCATTTGTTCATTTGTTCATTTGTTCATTTGTTCATTTGTTCATTTGTTCATTTGTTCATTTGTTCATTTGTTCATTTGTTCATTTGTTCATTTGTTCATTTGTTCATTTGTTCATTTGTTCATTTGTTCATTTGTTCATTTGTTCATTTGTTCATTTGTTCATTTGTTCATTTGTTCATTTGTTCAGATTTTCATTTGTTCATTTGTGCATTTGTTCATTTGTTCAGATTTTCATTTGTTCATTTGTTCATTTGTTCATTTGTGCATTTGTTCATTTGATCACTTGTTCATTTGTCCAATTCTTCATTTCTTCTTTTCTTCATTTGTTCACTTGTTCATTTGTTCATTTGGTCCTTTGTCCATTTCTTCATTTCTTCATTTGTTCATTTGTTCATTTGTTCATTTGTTCCTTTGTTCATTTGTTCATTTGTTCATTTGTTCATTTGTTCAATAGTTCATTTGTTCATTTGTTCATTTGTTCAATAGTTCATTTGTTCATTTGTTCATTTGTTCAATAGTTCATTTGTTCAGATGTTCATTTGTTCAGATGTTCATTTGCTCATTTGTTCATTTGTTCATTTGTTCATTTGTTCATTTGTTCATTTGTTCATTTGTTCATTTGTTCATTTGTTCATTTGTTCATTTGTTCATTCGTTCATTTGTTCATTCGTTTTATTTGCTCATTTGTTCACTTGTTCACTTGTTCATTTGTTCATTCGTTCATTCGTTCATTTGTTCATTTGTTCATTTGTTCACTTGTTCATTTGGTCATTTGTTCATTTCATCATTTGTTCATTTGTTCATTTGTTCATTTGTTCATTTGTTCATTTGTTCATTTGTTCATTTGTTCATTTGTTCATTTGTTCATTTGTTCATTTGTTCATTTGTTCATTTGTTCATTTGATCATTTGTTCATTTGTTCATTTGTTCACTTGTTCATTTGTTCATTTGTTCATTTGTACATTTGTTCATTTGTTCATTTGTTCATTTGTTCATTTGTTCAATAGTTCATTTGTTCATTTGTTCATTTGTTCAATAGTTCATTTGTTCAGATGTTCATTTGTTCAGATGTTCATTTGCTCATTTGTTCATTTGTTCATTTGTTCATTTGTTCATTTGTTCATTTGTTCATTTGTTCATTTGTTCATTTGTTCATTTGTTCATTTGTTCATTTGTTCATTCGTTCATTTGTTCATTCGTTTTATTTGCTCATTTGTTCACTTGTTCACTTGTTCATTTGTTCATTCGTTCATTCGTTCATTTGTTCATTTGTTCATTTGTTCACTTGTTCATTTGGTCATTTGTTCATTTCATCATTTGTTCATTTGTTCATTTGTTCATTTGTTCATTTGTTCATTTGTTCATTTGTTCATTTGTTCATTCGTTCATTCGTTCATTTGTTCATTTGTTCATTTGTTCATTTGTTCATTTGTTCATTTGTTCATTTGTTCATTCGTTCATTCGTTCATTTGTTCATTTGTTCATTTGTTCATTAGTTCATTTGTTCATTAGTTCATTTGTGCATTTGTTCATTTGTTCACTTTTTCATTTGTTTATTTGTTCTTTTTCCCAATTCTTCATTTCTTCATTTGTTCAATTGTACAATTGTTAATTGTTCATTTGTTCATTTGTTCATTCGTTCATTTGTTCATTCGTTTTATTTGCTCATTTGTTCACTTGTTCACTTGTTCATTTGTTTATTCGTTCATTCGTTCATTTGTTCATTTGTTAATTTGTTCATTCGTTCATTCGTTTTATTTGTTCATATGTTCATTTGTTCATTTGTTCATTTGTTCATTTGTTCATTTGTTCATTTGTTCATTTGTTCATTTGTTCATTTGTTCATTTGTCCATTTGTTCATTTGTTCATTTGTTCATTTGTTCATTTGTTCATTTGTTCATTTGTTCATTTGTTCATTTGTTCATTTGTTCATTTGTTCATTTGTTCATTTGTTCATTTGTTCATTTGTTCATTTGTTCATTTGTTCATTTGTTCATTTGTTCATTTGTTCATTTGTTCATTTGTTCATTTGTTCATTTGTTCATTTGTTCATTTGTTCATTTGTTCATTTGTTCATTTGTTCATTTGTTCATTTGTTCATTTGTTCATTTGTTCAGATTTTCATTTGTTCATTTGTTCATTTGTTCACTTGTTCATTTGTTCATTTGTTCATTCGTTCATTTGTTCATTCGTTTTATTTGCTCATTTGTTCACTTGTTCACTTGTTCATTTGTTCATTCGTTCATTCGTTCATTTGTTCATTTGTTCATTTGTTCACTTGTTCATTTGTTCATTTGTTCATTTGTTCATTTGTTCATTTGTTCATTTGTTCATTTGTTCATTTGTTCATTTGTTCATTTGTTCAATTTGTTCATTTTTTCATTTGTTCATTTGGTCCTTTGTCCATTTCTTAATTTCTACATTTCTTCATTTGTTCATTTGTTCACTTGTTCATTTGTTCATTTGTTCATTTGTTCATTTGTTCAATAGTTCATTTGTTCATATGTTCAATAGCTCATTTGTTCATTTGTTCAATACTTCATTTGTTCATTTGCTCTATTGTTCATTTGTTCATTTGTTCATTTGTTCATTTGTTCATTTGTTCATTTGTTCATTTGTTCATTTGTTCATTTGTTCATTTGTTCATTTGTTCATTTGTTCATTTGTTCATTTGTGCATTTGTTCATTTGTTCACTTTTTCATTTGTTTATTTGTTCTTTTTCCCAATTCTTCATTTCTTCATTTGTTCAATTGTACAATTGTTAATTGTTCATTTGTTCATTTGTTCATTCGTTCATTTGTTCATTCGTTTTATTTGCTCATTTGTTCACTTGTTCACTTGTTCATTTGTTTATTCGTTCATTCGTTCATTTGTTCATTTGTTAATTTGTTCATTCGTTCATTCGTTTTATTTGTTCATATGTTCATTTGTTCATTTGTTCATTTGTTCATTTGTTCATTTGTTCATTTGTTCATTTGTTCATTTGTTCATTTGTCCATTTGTTCATTTGTTCATTTGTTCATTTGTTCATTTGTTCATTTGTTCATTTGTTCATTTGTTCATTTGTTCATTTGTTCATTTGTTCATTTGTTCATTTGTTCATTTGTTCATTTGTTCATTTGTTCATTTGTTCATTTGTTCATTTGTTCATTTGTTCATTTGTTCATTTGTTCATTTGTTCAGATTTTCATTTGTTCATTTGTGCATTTGTTCATTTGTTCATTTGTTCATTTGTTCATTTGTTCATTTGTTCATTTGTTCATTTGTTCATTTGTTCATTTGATCATTTGTTCATTTGTTCATTTGTTCACTTGTTCATTTGTTCATTTGTTCATTTGTTCAATAGTTCATTTGTTCATTTGTTCATTTGTTCAATAGTTCATTTGTTCAGATGTTCATTTGTTCAGATGTTCATTTGCTCATTTGTTCATTTGTTCATTTGTTCATTTGTTCATTTGTTCATTTGTTCATTTGTTCATTTGTTCATTTGTTCATTTGTTCATTTGTTCATTTGTTCCGATGTTCATTTGTTCAGATTTCATTTGTTCATTTGTTCATTTGTTCATTTGTTCATTTGTTCATTTGTTCATTAGTTCATTTGTTCATTTGTTCATTAGTTCATTTGTTCATTTGTTCATTAGTTCATTTGTTCATTTGTTCATTAGTTCATTTGTTCATTTGTTCATTTGTTCATTTGTTCATTTGTTCATATGTTCAGTAGCTCATTTGTTCATATGTTCAGTAGCTCATTTGTTCATATGTTCAATAGCTCATTTGTTCATTTGTTCAATACTTCATTTGTTCATTTGTTCATTTGTGCATTTGTTCATTTGTTCACTTGTTCATTTGTTCATTTGTTCTTTTTCCCAATTCTTCATTTCTTCATTTGTTCATTTGTTCATTTGTTCATTTGTTCACTTGTTCATTTGTCACATTTGTTCATTTGTTCATTTGTTCATTTGTTCATTTGTTCATTTGTTCATTTGTTCATTTGTTCATTTGTTCATTTGTTCAGATTTTCATTTGTTCATTTGTTCATTTGTTCACTTGTTCATTTGTTCATTTGTTCATTCGTTCATTTGTTCATTCGTTTTATTTGCTCATTTGTTCACTTGTTCACTTGTTCATTTGTTCATTCGTTCATTCGTTCATTTGTTCATTTGTTCATTTGTTCACTTGTTCATTTGTTCATTTGTTCATTTGTTCATTTGTTCATTTGTTCATTTGTTCATTTGTTCATTTGTTCATTTGTTCATTTGTTCAATTTGTTCATTTTTTCATTTGTTCATTTGGTCCTTTGTCCATTTCTTAATTTCTACATTTCTTCATTTGTTCATTTGTTCACTTGTTCATTTGTTCATTTGTTCATTTGTTCATTTGTTCAATAGTTCATTTGTTCATATGTTCAATAGCTCATTTGTTCATTTGTTCAATACTTCATTTGTTCATTTGCTCTATTGTTCATTTGTTCATTTGTTCATTTGTTCATTTGTTCATTTGTTCATTTGTTCATTTGTTCATTTGTTCATTTGTTCATTTGTTCATTTGTTCATTTGTGCATTTGTTCATTTGTTCACTTTTTCATTTGTTTATTTGTTCTTTTTCCCAATTCTTCATTTCTTCATTTGTTCAATTGTACAATTGTTAATTGTTCATTTGTTCATTTGTTCATTCGTTCATTTGTTCATTCGTTTTATTTGCTCATTTGTTCACTTGTTCACTTGTTCATTTGTTTATTCGTTCATTCGTTCATTTGTTCATTTGTTAATTTGTTCATTCGTTCATTCGTTTTATTTGTTCATATGTTCATTTGTTCATTTGTTCATTTGTTCATTTGTTCATTTGTTCATTTGTTCATTTGTTCATTTGTTCATTTGTCCATTTGTTCATTTGTTCATTTGTTCATTTGTTCATTTGTTCATTTGTTCATTTGTTCATTTGTTCATTTGTTCATTTGTTCATTTGTTCATTTGTTCATTTGTTCATTTGTTCATTTGTTCATTTGTTCATTTGTTCATTTGTTCATTTGTTCATTTGTTCATTTGTTCATTTGTTCATTTGTTCATTTGTTCATTTGTTCAGATTTTCATTTGTTCATTTGTGCATTTGTTCATTTGTTCATTTGTTCATTTGTTCATTTGTTCATTTGATCACTTGTTCATTTGTCCAATTCTTCATTTCTTCTTTTCTTCATTTGTTCACTTGTTCATTTGTTCATTTGGTCCTTTGTCCATTTCTTCATTTCTTCATTTGTTCATTTGTTCATTTGTTCCTTTGTTCATTTGTTCATTTGTTCATTTGTTCATTTGTTCAATAGTTCATTTGTTCATTTGTTCATTTGTTCAATAGTTCATTTGTTCATTTGTTCATTTGTTCAATAGTTCATTTGTTCAGATGTTCATTTGTTCAGATGTTCATTTGCTCATTTGTTCATTTGTTCATTTGTTCATTTGTTCATTTGTTCATTTGTTCATTTGTTCATTTGTTCATTTGTTCATTTGTTCATTTGTTCATTCGTTCATTTGTTCATTCGTTTTATTTGCTCATTTGTTCACTTGTTCACTTGTTCATTTGTTCATTCGTTCATTCGTTCATTTGTTCATTTGTTCATTTGTTCACTTGTTCATTTGGTCATTTGTTCATTTCATCATTTGTTCATTTGTTCATTTGTTCATTTGTTCATTTGTTCATTTGTTCATTTGTTCATTTGTTCATTTGTTCATTTGTTCATTTGTTCATTTGTTCATTTGTTCATTTGTTCATTTGTTCATTTGTTCATTTGTTCATTTGTTCATTTGATCATTTGTTCATTTGTTCATTTGTTCACTTGTTCATTTGTTCATTTGTTCATTTGTACATTTGTTCATTTGTTCATTTGTTCATTTGTTCATATGTTCAATAGCTCATTTGTTCATTTGTTCAATTTTACAATTGTTATTTGTTCATTTGTTCATTTGTTCATTTGTTCATTTGTTCATTTGTTCATTTGTTCATTTGTTCATTTGTTCATTTGTTCATTTGTTCATTTGTTCCGATGTTCATTTGTTCAGATTTCATTTGTTCATTTGTTCATTTGTTCATTTGTTCATTTGTTCATTTGTTCATTAGTTCATTTGTTCATTTGTTCATTAGTTCATTTGTTCATTTGTTCATTAGTTCATTTGTTCATTTGTTCATTAGTTCATTTGTTCATTTGTTCATTTGTTCATTTGTTCATTTGTTCATATGTTCAGTAGCTCATTTGTTCATATGTTCAGTAGCTCATTTGTTCATATGTTCAATAGCTCATTTGTTCATTTGTTCAATACTTCATTTGTTCATTTGTTCATTTGTGCATTTGTTCATTTGTTCACTTGTTCATTTGTTCATTTGTTCTTTTTCCCAATTCTTCATTTCTTCATTTGTTCATTTGTTCATTTGTTCATTTGTTCACTTGTTCATTTGTCACATTTGTTCATTTGTTCATTTGTTCATTTGTTCATTTGTTCATTTGTTCATTTGTTCATTTGTTTATTTGTTCATTTGTTCATTTGTTCATTTGTTCATTTGTTCATTTGTTCATTTGTTCATTTGTTCATTTGTTCATTTGTTCATTTGTTCATTTGTTCATTTGTTCATTTGTTCATTTGTTCATTTGTTCATTTGTTCATTTGTTCATTTGTTCATTTGTTCATTTGTTCATTTGTTCATTTGTTCATTTGTTCATTTGTTCATTTGTTCATTTGTTCATTTGTTCATTTGTTCATTTGTTCATTTGTTCATTTGTTCATTTGTTCATTTGTTCATTTGTTCATTTGTTCATTTGTTCATTTGTTCATTTGTTCATTTGTTCATTTGTTCATTTGTTCATTTGTTCATTTGTTCATTTGTTCATTTGTTCATTTGTTCATTTGTTCATTTGTTCATTTGTTCATTTGTTCATTTGTTCATTTGTTCATTTGTTCATTTGTTCATTTGTTCATTTGTTCATTTGTTCATTTGTTCATATGTTCAGTAGCTCATTTGTTCATATGTTCAGTAGCTCATTTGTTCATATGTTCAATAGCTCATTTGTTCATTTGTTCAATACTTCATTTGTTCATTTGTTCATTTGTGCATTTGTTCATTTGTTCACTTGTTCATTTGTTCATTTGTTCTTTTTCCCAATTCTTCATTTCTTCATTTGTTCAATTGTACAATTGTTCTTTGTTCATTTGTTCATTTGTTCATTTGTTCATTTGTTCATTTGTTCAATTGTTCATTCGTTCATTTGTTCATTTGTTCATTTGTTCATTTGTTCATTTGTTCATTTGTTCATTTGTTCATTTGTTCATTTGTTCATTTGTTCATTTGTTCATTTGTTCATTTGTTCATTTGTTCATTTGTTCATTTGTTCATTTGTTCATTTGTTCATTTGTTCATTTGTTCATTTGTTCATTTGTTCATTTGTTCATTTGTTCATTTGTTCATTTGTTCATTTGTTCATTTGTTCATTTGTTCATTTGTTCATTTGTTCATTTGTTCATTTGTTCATTTGTTCATTTGTTCATTTGTTCATTTGTTCATTTGTTCATTTGTTCATTTGTTCATTTGTCCAATTCTTCATTTCTTCATTTGTTCATTTGTTCATTTGTTCATTTGTCCAATTCTTCATTTCTTCATTTGTTCATTTGTTCATTTGTTTATCTGTACATTTGTACATTTGTTCATTTGTTCATTTGGTCCTTTGTCCAATTCTTCATTTGTTCATTTGTTCATTTGTTCATTTGTTCATTTGTTCATTTGTTCATTTGTTCATTTGTTCATTTGTTCATTCGTTCATTCGTTCATTTGTTCATTTGTTCATTTGTTCATTTGTTCATTTGTTCATTCGTTCATTCGTTCATTTGTTCATTTGTTAATTTGTTCATTTGTTCATTTGTTCATTTGTTCATTTGTTCATTTGTTCATTTGTTCAATTTGTTCATTTTTTCATTTGTTCATTTGGTCCTTTGTCCATTTCTTAATTTCTACATTTCTTCATTTGTTCATTTGTTCACTTGTTCATTTGTTCATTTGTTCATTTGTTCATTTGTTCATTTGTTCATTTGTTCATTTGTTCAATAGTTCATTTGTTCATTTGTTCAATAGTTCATTTGTTCATTTGTTCATTTGTTCATTTGTTCATTAGTTCATTTGTTCATTAGTTCATTTGTTCATTTGTTCATTAGTTCATTTGTTCATTTGTTCATTTGTTCATTTGTTCATTTGTTCATATGTTCAGTAGCTCATTTGTTCATATGTTCAGTAGCTCATTTGTTCATATGTTCAATAGCTCATTTGTTCATTTGTTCAATACTTCATTTGTTCATTTGTTCATTTGTTCATTTGTTCATTTGTTCATTTGTGCATTTGTTCATTTGTTCACTTGTTCATTTGTTCATTTGTTCTTTTTCCCAATTCTTCATTTCTTCATTTGTTCATTTGTTCATTTGTTCATTTGTTCACTTGTTCATTTGTTCATTTGTTCATTTGTTCATTTGTTCATTTGTTCATTTGTTCATTTGTTCATTTGTTTATTTGTTCATTTGTTCATTTGTTCATTTGTTCATTTGTTCATTTGTTCATTTGTTCATTTGTTCATTTGTTCATTTGTTCATTTGTTCATTTGTTCATTTGTTCATTTGTTCATTTGTTCATTTGTTCATTTGTTCATTTGTTCATTTGTTCATTTGTTCATTTGTTCATTTGTTCATTTGTCCAATTCTCCAATTCTTCATTTCTTCATTTGTTCATTTCTTCATTTGTTCATTTGTCCAATTCTTCATTTCTTCATTTGTTCATTTGTTCATTTGTTCATTTGTTCATTTGTTTATCTGTACATTTGTTCATTTGTTCATTTGGTCCTTTGTCCAATTCTTCATTTGTTCATTTGTTCATTTGTTCATTTGTTCATTTGTTCATTTGTTCATTCGTTCATTCGTTCATTTGTTCATTTGTTCATTTGTTCATTTGTTCATTTGTTCATTTGTTCATTCGTTCATTCGTTCATTTGTTCATTTGTTCATTTGTTCATTAGTTCATTTGTTCATTAGTTCATTAGTTCATTTGTTCATATGTTCAATAGCTCATTTGTTCATTTGTTCAATACTTCATTTGTTCATTTGCTCTATTGTTCATTTGTTCATTTGTTCATTTGTTCATTTGTTCATTTGTTCATTTGTTCATTTGTTCATTTGTTCATTTGTTCATTTGTTCATTTGTGCATTTGTTCATTTGTTCACTTTTTCATTTGTTTATTTGTTCTTTTTCCCAATTCTTCATTTCTTCATTTGTTCAATTGTACAATTGTTAATTGTTCATTTGTTCATTTGTTCATTCGTTCATTCGTTTTATTTGTTTATTTGTTCATTTGTTCATTTGTTCATTTGTTCACTTGTTCATTTGGTCATTTGTTCATTTCATCATTTGTTCATTTGTTCATTTGTTCTGATGTTCATTTGTTCATTTGTTCATTTGTTCATTTGTTCATTTGTTCATTTGTTCATTTGTTCATTTGTTCATTTGTTCATTTGTTCATTTGTTCATTTGTTCATTTGTTCATTTGTTCATTTGTTCATTTGTTCATTTGTTCATTTGTTCATTTGTTCATTTGTTCATTTGTTCATTTGTTCATTTGTTCATTTGTTCATTTGTTCATTTGTTCATTTGTTCATTTGTTCATTTGTTCATTTGTTCATTTGTTCATTTGTTCATTTGTTCATTTGTTCATTTGTTCATTTGTTCATTTGTTCATTTGTTCATTTGTTCATTTGTTCATTTGTTCATTTGTCCAATTCTTCATTTCTTCATTTGTTCATTTGTTCATTTGTTCATTTGTCCAATTCTTCATTTCTTCATTTGTTCATTTGTTCATTTGTTTATCTGTACATTTGTACATTTGTTCATTTGTTCATTTGGTCCTTTGTCCAATTCTTCATTTGTTCATTTGTTCATTTGTTCATTTGTTCATTTGTTCATTTGTTCATTTGTTCATTTGTTCATTTGTTCATTTGTTCATTTGGTCATTCGTTCATTCGTTCATTTGTTCATTTGTTCATTTGTTCATTTGTTCATTTGTTCATTTGTTCATTCGTTCATTCGTTCATTTGTTCATTTGTTAATTTGTTCATTTGTTCATTTGTTCATTTGTTCATTTGTTCATTTGTTCATTTGTTCAATTTGTTCATTTTTTCATTTGTTCATTTGGTCCTTTGTCCATTTCTTAATTTCTACATTTCTTCATTTGTTCATTTGTTCACTTGTTCATTTGTTCATTTGTTCATTTGTTCATTTGTTCATTTGTTCATTTGTTCAATAGTTCATTTGTTCATTTGTTCAATAGTTCATTTGTTCATTTGTTCATTTGTTCATTTGTTCATTAGTTCATTTGTTCATTAGTTCATTTGTTCATTTGTTCATTAGTTCATTTGTTCATTTGTTCATTTGTTCATTTGTTCATTTGTTCATATGTTCAGTAGCTCATTTGTTCATATGTTCAGTAGCTCATTTGTTCATATGTTCAATAGCTCATTTGTTCATTTGTTCAATACTTCATTTGTTCATTTGTTCATTTGTTCATTTGTTCATTTGTTCATTTGTTCATTTGTGCATTTGTTCATTTGTTCACTTGTTCATTTGTTCATTTGTTCTTTTTCCCAATTCTTCATTTCTTCATTTGTTCATTTGTTCATTTGTTCATTTGTTCACTTGTTCATTTGTTCATTTGTTCATTTGTTCATTTGTTCATTTGTTCATTTGTTCATTTGTTCATTTGTTTATTTGTTCATTTGTTCATTTGTTCATTTGTTCATTTGTTCATTTGTTCATTTGTTCATTTGTTCATTTGTTCATTTGTTCATTTGTTCATTTGTTCATTTGTTCATTTGTTCATTTGTTCATTTGTTCATTTGTTCATTTGTTCATTTGTTCATTTGTTCATTTGTTCATTTGTTCATTTGTCCAATTCTTCATTTCTTCATTTGTTCATTTCTTCATTTGTTCATTTGTCCAATTCTTCATTTCTTCATTTGTTCATTTGTTCATTTGTTCATTTGTTCATTTGTTTATCTGTACATTTGTTCATTTGTTCATTTGGTCCTTTGTCCAATTCTTCATTTGTTCATTTGTTCATTTGTTCATTTGTTCATTTGTTCATTTGTTCATTCGTTCATTCGTTCATTTGGTCATTTGTTCATTTGTTCATTTCTTCATTTGTTCATTTGTTCATTCGTTCATTCGTTCATTTGTTCATTTGTTCATTTGTTCATTAGTTCATTTGTTCATTAGTTCATTAGTTCATTTGTTCATATGTTCAATAGCTCATTTGTTCATTTGTTCAATACTTCATTTGTTCATTTGCTCTATTGTTCATTTGTTCATTTGTTCATTTGTTCATTTGTTCATTTGTTCATTTGTTCATTTGTTCATTTGTTCATTTGTTCATTTGTGCATTTGTTCATTTGTTCACTTTTTCATTTGTTTATTTGTTCTTTTTCCCAATTCTTCATTTCTTCATTTGTTCAATTGTACAATTGTTAATTGTTCATTTGTTCATTTGTTCATTCGTTCATTCGTTTTATTTGTTTATTTGTTCATTTGTTCATTTGTTCATTTGTTCACTTGTTCATTTGGTCATTTGTTCATTTCATCATTTGTTCATTTGTTCATTTGTTCATATGTTCATTTGTTCATTTGTGCATTTGTTCATTTGTTCATTTGTTCATTTGTTCATTTGTACATTTGTTCAACTGGTCCTTTGTCCAATTCTCCATTTCTTCATTTGTTCATTTTTTCACTTGTTCATTTGGTCATTTGTTCATTTCATCATTTGTTCATTTCTTCATTTGTTCATTTGTTCACTTGTTCATTTGTTCATTTCATCATTTGTTCATTTGTTCATTTGTTCAGATGTTCATTTGTTCAGATGTTCATTTGTTCATTTGTTCATTTGTTCATTTGTTCATTTGTTCATTTGTTCATTTGTTCATTTGTTGATTCGTTCATTCGTACATTTGTTCATCTGTTCATCTGTTCATTTGTTCATTTGTTCATTTGTTCATTTGTTCATTTGTTGATTCGTTTTATTTGTTCATTCGTTTTATTTGTTCATTTGTTCATTTGTTAATTTGTTCATTCGTTTTATATGTTCATATGTTCATTTGTTCATTAGTTCATTAGTTCATTTGTACATTTGTTCATTTGTTCATTTGTTCCTTTGTTCATTTGTTCAATTGTTCATTTGTTCATTTGTTCATTTGTTCATTTGTTCACTTGTTCATTTGTTCACTTGTTCATTTGGTCATTTGTTCATTTCATCATTTGTTCATTTGTTCATTTGTTCATTTGTTCATTTGTTCATTTGTTCATTTGTTCATTTGTTCATTTGTTCATTTGTTCATTTGTTCATTTGTTCATTTGTTCATTTGATCATTTGTTCATTTGTTCATTTGTTCACTTGTTCATTTGTTCATTTGTTCATTTGTTCATTTGTTCATTTGTTCATTTGTTCATATGTTCAATAGCTCATTTGTTCATTTGTTCAATTTTACAATTGTTATTTGTTCATTTGTTCATTTGTTCATTTATTCATTTGTTCATTTGTTCATTTGTTCATTTGTTCAGATGTTCATTTGTTCAGATTTCATTTGTTCATTTGTTCATTTGTTCATTTGTTCATTTGTTCATTCGTTCATTCGTTTTATTTGTTCATATGTTCATTTGTTCATTTGTGCATTTGTTCATTTGTTCATTTGTTCATTTGTTCATTTGTACATTTGTTCAACTGGTCCTTTGTCCAATTCTTCATTTCTTCATTTGTTCATTTTTTCACTTGTTCATTTGGTCATTTGTTCATTTCATCATTTGTTCATTTCTTCATTTGTTCATTTGTTCACTTGTTCATTTGTTCATTTCATCATTTGTTCATTTGTTCATTTGTTCAGATGTTCATTTGTTCAGATGTTCATTTGTTCATTTGTACATTTGTTCATTTGTTCATTTGTTCATTTGTTCATTTGTTGATTCGTTCATTCGTACATTTGTTCATCTGTTCATCTGTTCATTTGTTCATTTGTTCATTTGTTCATTTGTTGATTCGTTTTATTTGTTCATTCGTTTTATTTGTTCATTTGTTCATTTGTTCATTTGTTCATTCGTTTTATATGTTCATATGTTCATTTGTTCATTAGTTCATTAGTTCATTTGTACATTTGTTCATTTGTTCATTTGTTCCTTTGTTCATTTGTTCAATTGTTCATTTGTTCATTTGTTCATTTGTTCATTTGTTCATTTGTTCAATTGTTCATTTGTTCATTTGTTCATTTCTTCATTTGTTCATTTGTTCATTTCTTCATTTGTTCAATTGTTCATTTGTTCATTTGTTCATTTGTTCATTTGTTCATTTGTTCATTTGTTCATTTGTTCATTTGTTCATTTGTTCATTTGTTCATTTGTTCATTTGTTCATTTGTTCATTTGTTCATTTCTTCATTCGTTCATTTGTTCATTCGTTTTATTTGCTCATTTGTTCACTTGTTCACTTGTTCATTTGTTCATTCGTTCATTCGTTCATTTGTTCATTTGTTCATTTGTTCATTTGTTCATTTGTTCATTTGTTCATTTGTTCATTTGTTCATTTGTTCATTTGTTCATTTGTTCATTTGTTCAATTTGTTCATTTTTTCATTTGTTCATTTGGTCCTTTGTCCATTTCTTAATTTCTACATTTCTTCATTTGTTCATTTGTTCACTTGTTCATTTGTTCATTTGTTCATTTGTTCATTTGTTCATTTGTTCATTTGTTCAATAGTTCATTTGTTCATTTGTTCAATAGTTCATTTGTTCATTTGTTCATTTGTTCATTTGTTCATTAGTTCATTTGTTCATTAGTTCATTTGTTCATTTGTTCATTTGTTCATTTGTTCATTTGTTCATTTGTTCATATGTTCAGTAGCTCATTTGTTCATATGTTCAGTAGCTCATTTGTTCATATGTTCAATAGCTCATTTGTTCATTTGTTCAATACTACATTTGTTCATTTGTTCATTTGTTCATTTGTTCATTTGTTGATTTGTTCATTTGTTCATTTGTTCATTTGTTCATTTGTTCATTTGTTCATTTGTTCATTTGTTCATTTGTTCATTTGTTCATTTGTTCATTTGTTCATTTGTTCATTCGTTCATTCGTTCATTTGTTCATATGTTCAATAGCTCATTTGTTCATATGTTCAATAGCTCATTTGTTCATTTGTTCAATACTTCATTTGTTCATTTGCTCTATTGTTCATTTGTTCATTTGTGCATTTGTTCATTTGTTCACTTGTTCATTTGTTCATTTGTTCTTTTTCACAATTCTTCATTTCTTCATTTGTTCAATTGTACAATTGTTATTTGTTCATTTGTTCATTTGTTCATTTGTTCATTTGTTCATTTGTTCATTTGTTCATTTGTTCATTTGTTCATTTGTTCATTTGTTCATTTGTTCATTTGTTCATTTGTTCATTTGTTCATTTGTTCATTTGTTCATTTGTTCATTTGTTCATTTGTTCATTTGTTCATTTGTTCATTTGTCCAATTCTTCATTTCTTCATTTGTTCATTTGTTCATTTGTTCATTTGTCCAATTCTTCATTTCTTCATTTGTTCATTTGTTCATTTGGTCCTTTGTCCAATTCTTCATTTGTTCATTTGTTCATTTGTTCATTTGTTCATTTGTTCATTCGTTCATTTGTTCACTTGTTCATTCGTTCATTCGTTCATTTGTTCATTTGTTCATTTGTTCATTTGTTCATTTGTTCATTTGTTCATTTGTTCATTCGTTCATTCGTTCATTTGTTCATTTGTTCATTTGTTCATTTGTTCATTTGTTCATTTGTTCATTAGTTCATTTGTGCATTTGTTCATTTGTTCACTTTTTCATTTGTTTATTTGTTCTTTTTCCCAATTCTTCATTTCTTCATTTGTTCAATTGTACAATTGTTAATTGTTCATTTGTTCATTTGTTCATTCGTTCATTCGTTTTATTTGTTTATTTGTTCATTTGTTCATTTGTTCATTTGTTCATTTGTTCATTTGTTCACTTGTTCATTTGGTCATTTGTTCATTTCATCATTTGTTCATTTGTTCATTTGTTCTGATGTTCATTTGTTCATTTGTTCATTTGTTCATTTGATCATTTGTTCATTTGTTCATTTGTTCATTCGTTCATTTGTTCATTCGTTTTATTTGCTCATTTGTTCACTTGTTCACTTGTTCATTTGTTTATTCGTTCATTCGTTCATTTGTTCATTTGTTAATTTGTTCATTCGTTCATTCGTTTTATTTGTTCATATGTTCATTTGTTCATTTGTTCATTTGTTCATTTGTTCATTTGTTCATTTGTTCATTTGTTCATTTTTTTCATTTGTTCATTTGTTCATTTGTTCATTTGTTCATTTGTTCATTTGTTCATTTGTTCATTTGTTCAATTGTTCATTTGTTCATTTGTTCATTTGTTCATTTGTTCATTTGTTCATTTGTTCAGATTTTCATTTGTTCATTTGTTCATTTGTTCATTTGTTCAGATTTTCATTTGCTCATTTGTTCATTTGTTCATTTGTGCATTTGTTCATTTGATCACTTGTTCATTTGTCCAATTCTTCATTTCTTCATTTCTTCATTTGTTCACTTGTTCATTTGTTCATTTGGTCCTTTGTCCATTTCTTCATTTCTTCATTTGTTCATTTGTTCATTTGTTCATTTGTTCATTTGTTCCTTTGTTCATTTGTTCATTTGTTCATTTGTTCATTTGTTCAATAGTTCATTTGTTCATTTGTTCATTTGTTCAATAGTTCATTTGTTCAGATGTTCATTTGTTCAGATGTTCATTTGCTCATTTGTTCATTTGTTCATTTGTTCATTTGTTTATTTGTTCATTTGTTCATTTGTTCATTTGTTCAATTTGTTCATTTGTTCATTTGTTCATTTGTTCATTTGTTCATTTGTTCATTTGTTCATTTGTTTATTTGTACATTTGTTCATTTGTTCATTTGTTCATTTGGTCCTTTGTCCAATTCTTCATTTCTTCATTTGTTCATTTGTTCATTTGTTCATTTGTTCATTTGTTCATTTGTTCATTCGTTCATTCGTTCATTTGTTCATATGTTCAATAGCTCATTTGTTCATATGTTCAATAGCTCATTTGTTCATTTGCTCAATACTTCATTTGTTCATTTGCTCTATTGTTCATTTGTTCATTTGTGCATTTGTTCATTTGTTCACTTGTTCATTTGTTCATTTGTTCTTTTTCACAATTCTTCATTTCTTCATTTGTTCAATTGTACAATTGTTATTTGTTCATTTGTTCATTTGTTCATTTGTTCATTTGTTCATTTGTTCATTTGTTCATTCGTTCATTCGTTCATTCGTTTTATTTGTTCATATGTTCAATTGATCATTTGTTCATTTGTTCATTTGTTCATTTGTGCGTTTGGTCCTTTGTCCAATTCTTCATTTCTTCATTTGTTCATTTGTTCACTTGTTCATTTGGTCATTTGTTCATTTCATCATTTGTTCAGATGTTCATTTGTTCATTTGTTCATTTGTTCATTTGTTCACATGTTCATTTGTTCATTTTTTCATTTGTTCATTTGTTCATTTGTTCATTTGTTCATTTGTTCATTTGTTCATTTGTTCATTTGTTCATTTGTTCATTTGTTCACTTGTTCATTTGGTCATTTGTTCATTTCATCATTTGTTCATTTGTTCATTTGTTCTGATGTTCATTTGTTCATTTGTTCATTTGTTCATTTGTTCATTTGTTCATTTGTTCATTCGTTCATTTGTTCATTCGTTTTATTTGCTCATTTGTTCACTTGTTCACTTGTTCATTTGTTTATTCGTTCATTCGTTCATTTGTTCATTTGTTAATTTGTTCATTCGTTCATTCGTTTTATTTGTTCATATGTTCATTTGTTCATTTGTTCATTTGTTCATTTGTTCATTTGTCCATTTCTTCATTTGTTCATTTGTTCATTTGTTCATTTGTTCATTTGTTCATTTGTTCATTTGTTCATTTGTTCATTTGTTCATTTGTTCAATAGTTCATTTGTTCATTTGTTCATTTGTTCAATAGTTCATTTGTTCAGATGTTCATTTGTTCAGATGTTCATTTGCTCATTTGTTCATTTGTTCATTTGTTCATTTGTTCATTTGTTCATTTGTTCATTTGTTCATTTGTTCATTTGTTCAATTTGTTCATTTGTTCATTTGTTCATTTGTTCATTTGTTCATTTGTTCATTTGTTCATTTGTTCATTTGTTCATTTGTTCATTTGTTCAATCGTTCATTCGTTCATTCGTTCATTCGTTTTATTTGTTCATATGTTCAATTGTTCATTTGTTCATTTGTTCATTTGTGCATTTGGTCCTTTGTCCAATTCTTCATTTCTTCATTTGTTCATTTGTTCACTTGTTCATTTGGTCATTTGTTCATTTCATCATTTGTTCAGATGTTCATTTGATCATTTGTTCATTTGTTCATTTGTTGATTCGTTTTATTTGTTCACTCGTTTTATTTGTTCATTTGTTCATTTGTTCATTTGTTCATTCGTTTTATATGTTCATATGTTCATTTGTTCATTAGTTCATTAGTTCATTTGTACATTTGTTCATTTGTTCATTTGGTCCTTTGTCCAATTCTTCATTTCTTCATTTGTTCATTTGTTCACTTGTTCATTTGGTCATTTGTTCATTTCATCATTTGTTCATTTCTTCATTTCTTCATTTGTTCACTTGTTCATTTGTTCATTTGTTCATTTGTTCATTTGTTCATATGTTCAATAGCTCATTTGTTCATTTGTTCAATTTTACAATTGTTATTTGTTCATTTGTTCATTTGTTCATTTATTCATTTGTTCATTTATTCATTTGTTCATTTGTTCATTTGTTCATTTGTTCATTTGTTCATTTGTTCATTTGTTCATTTGTTCATTTGTTCAATTGTTCATTTGTTCATTTGTTCATTTCTTCATTTGTCCATTTGTTCATTTGGTCCTTTGTCCAATTCTTCATTTATTTATTTGTGGATTTGTTCATTTTTTCACTTGTTCGTTTGTTCATTTGTTCTTTTGCCCAATTCTTCATTTCTTCATTTGTTCTATTGTACAATTGTTATTTGTTCATTTGATCATTTATTCATTTGTTCATTTGTTCATTTGTTCATTTGTTCAGATTTCATTTGTTCATTTGTTCATTTGTTCATTTGTTCATTTGTACATTTGTTCATTTGTTCATTTGGTCCTTTGTCCAATTCTTCATTTCTTCATTTGTTCATTTGTTCACTTGTTCATTTGGTCATTTGTTCATTTCATCATTTGTTCATTTCTTCATTTCTTCATTTCTTCATTTGTTCACTTGTTCATTTGTTCATTTGTTCATTTGTTCAGATGTTCATTTGTTCATTTGTTCAATAGTTCATTTGTTCAATAGTTCATTTGTTCAATAGTTCTTTTGTTCATTTGTTCAATAGTTCATTTGTTCAATAGTTCTTTTGTTCATTTGTTCATTTGTTCATTTGTTCATTTGTTCATTTCTTCATTTGGTCCTTTGTCCAATTCTTCATTTATTTATTTGTGGATTTGTTCATTTTTTCACTTGTTCGTTTGTTCATTTGTTCTTTTGCCCAATTCTTCATTTCTT